>NC_080669.1:2114392-2165052 GCF_027579445.1 Ammospiza nelsoni
GGGGGTTGCTTTGGGGAAAAAAAAAATATATGTATATATAAAAGCAACATCTGCCTCTTTCTCTTAGCCTGCTTGTGGGGAGAAAACAGATGAAGTGCCTGGAAATTGGGAGCAACAACCCAAGAATTGTCTGTATTTTCTGCATCATGAATTAGTGGTCTCCCTATCTGCTTTTTCAGCTGGGCAAAATCTGGAAAATTCTTGGGAGATCAACATCTTTGCTGTCTTTCCCTGGATCTTGGCTCACAGAGATGGCCACCATGTCCCCACAGCACAACAAGGATGATGAATGTGACCAGGCACGCCAGCACCAGGCACAGTCACCGCATTTACACAGATCTCAGAATGGTTTGGCTCAGAGAAGAACTTCAGGAAACATAAATTTTATTTACTTGCGAATGGGTTCTAGTGAAACTAAACAAGGAATAAATACAGCAACAGCTGGAAAAACCCAACCCAACCCAACCCAACCCAACCCAACCCAACCCAACCCAACCCAACCCAAAAGATCTCTCTGCCTGACGTGCTGACAAAAGCTGAGTCACGTTTTGTGCGCATATTTTAGACCTATAAAATCAAAGCAATCAGAAAAACAAGTCACAAAGACTCAGCAAAACCCAACATTTTGCCACAGATATTTGAAAACCCAGAAACGCGGCTTTTCTGAAAATAACAGCACGTGCATAAATCCTCCAGGTTAAGCCTGAAATGAAAATCCCAGACCTTCCCTGCTGTGTGTGCAGCACCTTGGGGGTTAAAAAAGCTGAGCAAATCACCTCAGACCATGGGCAGCATGGTCAGAAAGTGCTGGCACCACCACGCTCTGCTGCAGCTGCCCCTCGCGTGCATCACTGACATTTCAGTGGGAAAACCACCACACATCCTGCAACGTTATTTTTCTCCGATATGGCTCTTAAAAATCTTTTGACTGGGCCCAACACGCCAGTGCTTTCACATTTTTCACCGTGCTTTTCCTATTTCTAGGCAGTGTTATTTTTATGTGGCTCAGGGGTGGTTTTCTTTTTTGCCTGAAAATAAGTTTATGGGAAAAAAAAACCCCAACCGAACCCAACCAGCAATCACATAAATATATTGGAGTGTAACATGTTAATGAATAGGTGGGTAGTTAATTTTCAATTGGAGAGTTTGGGAAGTTATTTTGGCAATGAAAGTTCTTTTTTCCTACATTAATCATGTCCTTCTTCCATAGGGTACAGGCCTTGGTTCCTCGGCTCTTTGCAAATGAGCAGAGTTTTGCTGAATGCTTTATTGACATCACCTTGTAGGTACTCACATCTATAAAATCTGAGCAGATTTGGGGCTTTATGAGCTGCTTCCTGATCAGCCATGTGCGTATGCAAATAGATGAAAAGTTTTATTCACTGAGGGCTGTTTGAGTTTCCATTGATTCCACCCCATCACTGACGTGAGCAATGTTGATTATTTCTGTTTTTTCTGGATCTCCCAGAGCAGAGGATGCACACAGGCTGCCACTTCTCCCTGTGTGCAGGCAGCACTGCAGGGAGGGGATTCTGAGCATTAAAAAGTGTTAATCACAGCAGATTTAGGGATTCCTCATGGCAGGGTTCGCTTCTTGACACAATTTAGGTGCCGGCTGAATTATCAGGCAGTGCAAATTAACATAAGGCATGCAAAAACCCCTTAATACACCCTAACAAAACTGATCAAACCCAAATTTGAGCTATCTCTGAGTAAACCCATGGCAGAGAAGCTGAAACTAGATCACCTTTAAGCTCCCCTTCCAACCCAAATAATTCCATGTTCCCAACTTTTCCCTCTTTTTGCGCCGGAGCAGTTTGAAACTTTTTGTTTCTTACCACCTAACATTTCTGTCAAGCCTGTCTGCATTTTAATCTGCCTCCAATAGCCCACATTTTCCTTGCATTGGATATATTTCCTTGCTTAAGGTAATTAGAAGCTGTTATTAATGGAAAGATGTCTCCAGATAATAGTCTCCTGCAGTGAGGCAAATGCCAAGATGACATTTTTTGGAGCACGACACATTTATCCAGCGACATTCTTCTGTCTCACCTCTTTTTTCTTTTTTTTTTTTTTTTTTTTTTTTTTCGGCTATGCCAAGCCATTAATGATGCAGATTTTGCCCTGATGTGCCCTGCAGTGGCAGTGGCTCTGTGTGCCAGTGGAAAACTTGGTCCCAGGAGCCTTGCAGAGCCCCTTGTTAATGAAGTTTTTGTTTTTTTCCCCTGCGATTCACAGCACCAGGCTGGGCAGAGCTGAAGGGAAAGACAAAGCCAATGAGCTCACCTGCTGCTGTGATATTTTGCCTTCCTAGTCTGTAATTCATAAACTTTTCCTGATTAATGGGAAAGCAGGCTGTAGCCGTTAACTCACCATTTTGGTAACAACCTCCTGTGGCAATATTTCACGTGAGCCTTGGGAAAAAGTTTAAATGTTTGTGGTTTTTTTTAATTTTAATTTTTTTTTTTTTTTTTTAGGTATTGATCATGTTTGAGACACCCAGCCTGTTGTCCTAATCTAAATAAAACAAAAAAAAAAAGTTTTCAAAGCTGACAGAAGGAGACGGGTGCAGGAATTTTCTGTTCTGCTGAGTGTGACGTTGCCATTTGATTTCCTGCTCAGTGATGATAACCAGGAGAAAGTTAAGCACAGGGAGCTTGAATTTGCCTATTTTAATAACTATTCACTTATTTACCTATTTTAACAACTCTTTTGCCCCAATAGACACTGTGGCACTTATTTTAAATTCGTAGGATCAGAACCATGTATCCACCTCGTTTGGGCGATGTGCAGTGTTGATGGAGGCATTTTAAAAGAAAAGCTGAGGAAGTAAAAGCCTGTGAGATTCCATAAATCCCATCACAAAGTACATCCAGATGCATGTTTGCCTGCCTAAAATCCTTTGTCATGGATTGGATCATTTTAAGAGCTATGAGAACTGACAGGACCTGAACTCCTACCACTGAATAAACAATCTTTACAATGGTTAAATAAACAATTTTTCCTTTCCCCAGTAAAAAAGGCAATTTTTAGCTGTGAGTGTGTCTGACTTCTGAAGAAGGTGGGGATAAACAGCAGGTGAAAAGAAGAAAAAAAAAAAGTTTACGATCTTTTATCAGATATTAGAAATGCATTTTCTTTGTGACTATCACTGACACAATATTCAGGAAAAAACAAAGGGAATTAAGAAAAGCACATCCTATGTGATCAAGGACTTTTGGAAGGAGCTTTGAAATCCTTGCTGCTGGACACAGCTTCTCCTGGCACAATATTTGGGCAGAAATTTCCTCACTTGCACACTAACAGCCAAACTGGTTGTTAAGTTGTGGGCGTTTTTTGACTGAGTGGTTTAAAAAGCCTCTGCAAATAGATGTTAGTGTCAAATTATAAATAGAAGCCAAATGATTTAAATAGAATTATGATGATTTAAATAGATTATAAATAGAACCCATATGATTTTTGTCATATCTAATGGACATTCAAAACACAGAGACAACCTCCCTAAAAATATAATTTAAAATAACCCCAATAAAAAGCTGATTTTGGTTTCTAATGGTAAACGTGAATAAAACTAACTACTTACAGTCAAACTGCACCTGAATTAGTTACAGATGTTGAGAATTTAAGAGAATTCTGCCAAAAGACTCGGCAATTTCCACTAGGTGGCATCCAGCGACCGCGTTTGGGCCGCCTTATCTCCACAAAACCTCCCATTCATAGGGCAGATAAAGAGCTGCATTATTAATTTATACCACTGCATCCACTCTACACCTAATATTTGTTTAGCCAGCTGCTTCCTCTAATCCTCCTTAAACACCGTTGATTGAAATTCTTAGCATATTCAGAGTTTTTAATTTTTTTTTTTTTTGCTTTTTTTTAAATTATTTTTTTTTTCCCCTACCCCAAAGAACATTTTGTTACCTACAAGTTACAAGCTGCCTTTTCAGGCTCTGCACTGTGTGCTACAGTTCCTACCAGAGGAGACAGAATGTCTAATACTTCCTCACCACCAACAGAAGCAGCTTGTCATGTGAAAATAACTTTATTTTTTTTTTTCCCTTCCCCACAAAATTCTTTTCATTTCCATAGAGTTCGAGCAACGAAATGCACCGTCAGGTTTACAACAAAACAGAAATGCTGAATATTTCGACTTCCAGGAATGGTTTTAAGCGCTGCTTCAGTGAGAAAAAAGCAAATGTAAAGCAGAAAACATTCATTCCAGTTTTTGCACCTTCATCCTTGCAGCGAATTGGAAAACTTTAAATATATTTAAACGCAAGCAATTGCAAGGTCTCCCTCCACTTGAGGAGCTCAGAGCACCTTTTAAGGGGTGGTCCACACTGGTTGCAAATTTTTTACTGAGGGGCAAAAGGATGTTAAGTGGCCTCATTAAATATTGATAACTGTCCTTTTGGCTGCAGGCTGTGACAAAACCATTCCTTTTAGTCACATATCAGCATAAAAATAACAACTTTTGGGGGCCTGCAGTAGAAAACACTTTTCTTGCCAGTTTTACAAACTGCAATGCAACAGAACCCCTCCATCCTTTCCTGAAACCTTTTCTCCCTCTGCCCCAAGCTTTTGAAGTCCTTTGGGGTTTTGTTTGGTTGGCTTTTTAGGGTGTTTTTTTTTTTAGCATTTGTGTTGTTTTAACCAGGCTCAGTGGCATGGGAAGGAGCTGAGCCCCCTGGGTTCGGATGAGAGGATGCTCTGCTGTGAAGCCTCTGGCCGGGACAACACTTTTCTTCCTGATGGGCTTTTTTCCTCTTTCCTATTGGAATCTGCTGGTACATCCAGGAATCTCATTAGGAAAACTAGCCTTTTGGCAAAATTTCAGTGAGGACTGGCAGTGTCTTCATTATCACATTTATTTTTTAGGGGTGTTAGCTTGCAAAAGCTGCTCTCCATCCACATCTTTCCCACCCTACTTCGGTTCAAAGAGTTGAAAATCATCACAAACTGGTCTTTTTTGGTGGGTTTTTTTTTTTTTTTTTTTTTTTTTTTTTGGTTTTTTTGGGTTTTTTTTTGTTCCCTCCTGCATTCCTCCTCCTCCCCTTTCCCCTTGGCAGGTGTGTAAGGGTTGGGGTCTCAGGTGCAGCTTTGCTGAGCTGTGCTTTACAAGACTGAGCTTTGGTGGCTTCAGCCCACCCAAAACCCCGAGAAAACCAGAAAAACTCTTGCCTGTGTGCGTGGCAGGAGGGCTTTGCCACACCTTGGCATTGCAGGTCCCTTCCTCACAGCGGCCACTGATGAGTTTTGCTGACTGTGATCTGCATTTCCCCACCTGTCTCTAGAATCTGTGTTTGTTTAGAGGGGTCTGCACCCACGTCCACACCACCTAAATTCATCTGTGCTGTCAAACACCACATCACACACGCTCCTGACATCAGCAGGGCTCTTTCCAGGCTTCCTTCTTCCCACATTTAGGCATTGAGACAGACATAAATACAAATTTATTGCTGCTCATCACCTACACCACACCGAGCACCAACATATCTGGCAGCACTTTGCGCCCTGAAAGACCCCAGCAGCAATTAAACCCTCACTAATTATACACAAACAGCAATAAACCTCCTTAATTCAAACACACCAAAAGCTCTCCAGCCCTTGCTATCTCAACCCACCACACAGGGAGTTTTGCCATGAAAAACACGTTCTGAATGGCGATTTCTCTATGGGTTTGACCCCAAATAAACAGGCAGTGAAATGATGCAGCTCCCAGAGCCCTGGACCAGCTCGTGTGCAGCTACATCTGCAAAATGTACATCTGTAAAATGATAAAGCTGAGGCATCCCAGCTTTATCAGGGATGGAGATGGTGCAGGAGCCTGTGCCAAACCTTGTTCAGGCTTCCCTCGACAATAAATAGCCAAATATGACATCAGTATGCAACATATCACATCTTATCAAAATCCTCTTGCTTCTAGCTGGATGGGCAGAACTTTATGCAGATTCTGCTTCCAGCCCTTGAAACATTTTTTTGTTTTTCAGTCTACCATGCTCTTTTTCCCTGAAAACGTCCTGAAAACTTGCAAAAGCACCTGAATGGATGGGGAAATACTTAAAGAGCAATGCTTAAAAACGAAAAACCAAACGAATAAACAATAAACAAAAAGAAAGGACAAATATCTGCGAGGAGAACAATCCCACAGGAGGAAGCCACAGAGCAGAACTTTTTTGTCTTTCTGCAGCTGCAACATGATCCCTCCTTCGGCAGCACAGAGCGCTCAAAAGTCAAATACACTGAAGTTTAGCCGGTTTCAATCCTCCTTTCACCCTCCTCATCTGCCAAATCAGAGCTCCCAAAAACCCCTTTGGAGCAGGCAGCCCCGCAGGCGCTGCTCGCCGGGTCCCCATCCCACCCGGAGCAGCAAAAAAGTCACCAAAAAACTTTCCCAAAAGTTTGATTTTTCGCTTTTTTTTTTCCCCCCTCCCCTTTACCTTGCGCGGGGCTCCCGGCGAGTCGAGATGCTCTCGGGGCTCTCCAGCGGCGGGGGACGGAGGGCAGGGAAGCGCAGGAGGGGAGTTTGTGGCGCTCACCTTAAGCCGTGTCCGTGTGTCTGTCTGTGTCCCGAGCGTCTCTTTGTGGACCCGACCCAGGCAAGGGAGAGCCACTTTCTCACCGAGAGGAAAAGAAAAGCAACACGTCATGAGTTAAGTACGCCCTCCAAGATGTCTTAATTACAGCTCCCAGGAATGAGAGGGGGGGGGATCAAACCCGCAGGATTTTTTTTTTTTTTTTTTAATTATTATTTTTTAATTTTTTTTTTTTTTTTTGCCCTGCGGTTCGCACACACACACCCAAACCTCCCCGGAGCTGCAGGATGCTCTGTCCCCCCTCTCCAGGTCCCTGTCCTCGCCCCTCGGGTCCTGCCCGCCCAGATCCGCACCTAAAAAAGCCTCTCTCAAACTCCGCTGCGAGTCCCGAGCTAAAAGCTACACGCGACTTAAAAAAAAAAAAAAAAAAAAGGAAAAAAATAAAAAAAAAAAAAAAAAAAAGGGGAGAGAAAAAGAAAGAAGTTGGTAGTGTGTTCCTCATGAAGAGAGCATTGAGTTTAGGGATTTAGGGTGTGTGACACCCGGGGAAACGTGACGCTTTTCTGACCGCTTGCCTCCCAGCCCCCGCTCCTTTTTTCCTTTTTTTACCCATTAACTCCGAGGGAGGGATGCAGGAAAGCGGGAAAGGGGGGAAACAGCTGGACCCAACAGGATCCCCTCCTGTTCTTCCCTCACCCCCAGCTTCCAGCAGGGCTGTAAACCCAGGAAACAAACCCTCCTTCTCTCATCACACCCCAAAACCAGAACACACCTTGCTCAGGGCCCTGGCATCCCCAAATCCCAAGGCTTCGTGCAATCCCTGAATGCCACCCCAAATTATTCCTCCAGCACCAAAAATTTCTGTGCTGTTGTGCCCTACACCTCGTAAGACACAGAGCCCCAAAGGGATCTGCCAAAATCCACAAAGCGTGTGGTTTTAACCCCTTAAACGCCACGGTGTGAGAAGCACACGCAGAGTCAAATCTCACACCTGATAACTGGAGGCACAAGGTGTGGATGGTGTTGCATCTCTGAACGTGTCTAAATCTAAAAAAGCAACCAACCAGGAGCAAAACCCCAAATCCAACAACAGCAGATGAAAGGGACAGAGCGGGGAAGAGGCCAAGCCTTGTTGGTGCACTACGTGTTGGCAAGTTTGGGCTCAAATCGTGTCCCTTGTGCAAAGCAGGTGCTGGTTTTTACCGTGCTTGAGGGAAACGAGGTTCTTGATGTCTAAATCTCCCAACAGCATCAGGAAATAAATGAGTTCTTAACTCCTAAAATTTGCTAGGTTAAAAAGCACAGGCGGTCCAGCCAACTTGGTCCTGTGGATGAATTTTATCCTCTCCCCTTACCCTGCTCCTTCTCTGATGCTGAGCAGAAGAATGAGGCCGTGTCACACCCACTGCAGGTCCCCAACATCATTTTCCAGCCCGGGACCCTGCTCGGCTTTTATCATGGTGGGTGTCAAAACTCTCATCAAAAGAGGCTGCAGCAGCCCATCAATGCAGGAAATGCCAGAGCTGAGGCACATCTGAGAGGGGACACGGGCTCCCTCCAGCACAGCCCGCTGGAAGGGAGAAGAAAAGGAAAATAAAGCAAATAAAATGAAAATAAAACAAATAAAACAAAAATAAAACAAACCCTGGGCAAATAAACACGGCCCTGTCTGGAATCATGGAGCGTCCTGACATGGAAAGGAACCGTGAGGATCACGGGAGCCCAGCTGCACAGGACACCCCGACAATCCCACAAAGTATCAGGGTATCGGTGTGAGGTTGTTAGTAAACCTCAGGTTTATTAATTAAAGGTTATTAATTAAAATTTACTGGGGGAAGGGGGGTGTGAAAGGCCTGCAATGCACTTCTGTGCGGTGAAATATCGAGGTGCAGGCGGCCTCAGGGAAGGTGTTCGGGGACCTAGGACGCTCGGACATGGCCGAGATTATTGTCCTACATGAAATTCACAGTCCATTTTCTCCGTGCACTGCCTTCAGCACCTCTTTCATTGCCAGATGTCTTCAAATTCCACAATTATTCCTCCTGCACTCATCCTGCAGACCGGTGGTGGATCTGCTGCTGGTCCCCAAGACACCCCAGGCATCTCCTCCTTCACCCTTCCTGTGGCCCCTCACCCCGAATCTCATTTCCAGGGAGGTGCTCCCTCTGAATCCGGGAAAAGGGAAGGATTCAGGCATGAAATGAAGCACCCTTGATCCCACTGGGGAAGATGTGAGGTAAACCCGGGGCTTGGGTCCCCATCCCGGGGATGGGATGAGGATATAGGATGGGGAGCGGGATGTGGGGTGCGGGACGGGGGACAGGACATGAGATGGGGAGCGGGATGCGGGATGTGTGATGGGGAGCGGGGTGAGGGATGGGGAGCAGGATGCAGGATATGGGGAGCAGGATGTGAGATGGGGAGCAGGATGCAGGATGAGGGATGGGGAGCGGGATGTGGAATGAGGGATGGGGAGCAGGATGCAGGATATGGGGAGCAGGATGTGAGATGGGGAGCAGGATGCAGGTTGTGGGATGCAGGATGCGGGATGGGGAGCAGGATGTGGAATGAGGGATGGGGAGCAGGATGCAGGATATGGGGAGCAGGATGCAGGATATGGGGAGCAGGATGTGAGATGGGGAGCAGGATGCAGGATGAGGGATGGGGAGCGGGATGTGGAATGAGGGATGGGGAGCAGGATGCAGGATATGGGGCAGGATGTGAGATGGGGAGCAGGATGCAGGTTGTGGGATGCAGGATGTGAGATGGGGAGCGGGATGCAGGATGCGGGATGGGGAGCGGGATGCGGCACCCGGGGGTCGGGCAGGGGCTTCCCACCCTCCTGGGGGGCGGGGGCGCGGCCCCTCCCGGCCCCTCCCGGCCGAACAAAGGGACGATTCTTCGGGGCGGCCGGAGCGCTGCCCGCCCGCCCGTCCGCCCGTCAGTCCATCCGTCCGTCCGTCCCCGCCTCCGCCGCGGGGGAAGCGGGCTCGGATTTCAATAACAGAGGGGGCTTTGATGGGCCACGGCGAGAAAACGCAGCTCCGGCGGCGGGGCCGGGGCCGGGTGGGCGAGAGGAGCCGCGGGGGCCCCGAGGGCGGGATGCGGGATGGGGAATGCTGGATGCGGGATGCGGGATGCGGCATGGGGAGCGGGGAATGCGGGATGGGGAATGGAGAGCGGGATGCGGGATGGGGAGCGGGATGTGGGATGCGGGATGAGGGGGATGCGGGATGGGGAGCAGGATGCGGGATGGGGAGCAGGATGTGGAATGAGGGATGGAGAGCAGGATGCAGGATATGGGGCAGGATGTGAGATGGGGAGCAGGATGCGGGATGTGGGGAACAGGATGCGGGATGGGGAGCGGGATGTGGGATGGAGAGCAGGCAGGATGCGGGAGGCAGGATAAGGGGCAGGAGGCGGGATGAGAGGCAGGATGCCCGGCGGTGTGTGGGGCGGGGCGGGGTGGAGCAGGACGTGGGGCAGGATGCGGGATCTGGGGTGAGTTGCGGGGCGGGACGGGATACGGGATGCAGAGCAGGATGCAGGGAGGGATGTGGCACGAGGGCCAGGATGCAGGGCGGTGTGCGGGGCAGGATGCAGGACGGGATGCGGGATTTGGATGCAGGGTGGAATGCAGGATGCAGAATGCAGGGTGGGATGTGGGTGAGATATGGGATGCAGGTGGGATGCAGGATGCAGGGTGGGATGTGGGCTGGGATGCAGGATACAGGGTGGGATGCAGGGTGGGATGCAGGATGCGGGATGCGGGATGGGATGCGGAATGCAGGGTGGGATGCAGGGTGGGATGCAGGGTGGGATGCAGGATGCAGGATGCAGGATGTGGGTGGGATGCAGAATGCGGGATGGGATGCGGGATGCGGGATGGGATGCAGGGTGGGATGCAGGGTGGGATGCAGGATGCGGGATGCGGGATGGGATGCGGGATGCGGGGTGGGATGCAGGATGCAGGATGTGGGTGGGATGCAGGATGCGGGATGGGATGCAGGATGTGGGTGGGATGCAGGGTGGGATGCAGGTGGGATGCAGGATGCAGGATGTGAGTGGGATGCAGGATGCGGGATGGGATGCAGGGTGGGATGCAGGTGGGATGCAGGATGCAGGATGCAGGATGTGGGTGGGATGCAGGTGGGACGCGGGCAGCGGTGGCTCAGCACAGAGCTCCGGGGACACTCGGGAGAGCGGGGCTGGGACAGCGTCCCCCTCCCATTCCCACCTTGGGGCCCTTCTCACCTCACTGTCCCCACCCTGTCCCTCCCCTCCGAGGGGAGATGCCGTGGGGAGAGCCATGAAAGTGACCAGAAATGGGCATTTCGCTGAGTTTTTCACTGCCCTCATGTTCCATGATGTTTGTTTCCCCCGGTGCTCTTGCTCGAGTTATTTACTTGTTTGATTTGCAGCGGGTTTGGGCCGAGAGACTCCAGCTCATCCACACCCTGTGCTGTGGGGTTTGGGTCAGCAAGGCTTTTAGGAGCCCTATTTTTCGTTTAGAGCCTCTCTTCTTGGTTTATTAGACAGAGTAAACCGAAAGGAACTGCAAAGTGAACCTGTGTGGTTTCTGTTACAAATCAGGTTCAGGTAACTAAGAGGGTGAAACATCACAGAGTCTTAAAATAAAGCCTTCTTGTAAATCTTAAAATTAATTCTAGCACCTTATGGAGGTTTGAAGACCAGCCAATGGAGCTGCTGGATGCCAAGAGGATAGATCTGCGGAAAGTTCATTTTTTCTTGGCTTTTCCATAGTCATCCGTCAGGCCCCCACAACTGAACATTGCCGGGCCAGATGCTGGGCACAGGAATGTCATTTTGGGGCAATATGTGTGTTGTCATTTTGTTCACCAAAGGCATGGGCTCAAAACAAGCAGAATGTGAATTATGAGGTTTGTTTGAGGGGAGAAACGCAATTCTGCATGAGTTTTGGGTTAAACCCAAAATCTCTGCTCAGCATGACACGAGCTGCTGCACCATCTCAAAGGAACTTGCCTGGTTAGCACTCAACAGAGGTTAGAAAAAAAAAAAAAGCAACAGAACCCCTGATTTCACACACTTCTGACACTTCTGGAGGCCTCGTCTGCATGTCTTGATGGTGATGTTTCAGCACCAGCCCCGTGGAGGGATTTTTGAGAGATGTGGAGTTAGCTCCAGCTGAAGAGTTGCTCCCTGTGCTCCGCGCACATCCCGAAACATTAAATAACCATATCTATAATAGTGATCAGGGATACTCATTGCCTTTATTCCAAGCAGAGTTTGGGGTTTTTTTTTTTCCTTCCCCCTCCCAGTATCTGACCATGAAAGGGTGCAGAGTGAAAGCTGTTTGCTTAAACCCAGCTCAGATAAGATGAATAGATATATTAGGTTTGCTTTTACCTAGGAGCACTGTCAGCTTCACAGGCCTGCTGATTATTATTCCTGGCACCTCAGACCACAGCAACAACTCCAAAAAAAAAAAAAACCCCGCCAAAAAAATGAACATTCAGAACCATTTTGTGAAAGATTTTTGAGTTTTCCTTTTTAATGTGGATGCAAAGATGGCATTTTCTGCCAAAGGAAGTATTGCCATTTGTGTTGCACTGGACTACAATGGAAAAAGATTTTGGGAATTCCCACTGTTGCCACTTAAAATTGGCTATTTTTCAGGCTTGGAGGAGGAGGACACCGGGAAAACAGCACCTAAAGCATAATATTCCAAATAAACATAAAAAATCAGGGGAGGAAGAGTTTCGGGTGTTTGTTTTTAACAGGTTTATCACTCTGATTTTACATTGCTTACTTCTTGAGGGACTTGCTTTTAAAGCTTGTAGAAGTCCTGCCACCCTGAAATCCTTAGAAATTTTCCAGTCACAGGAGTTGGTGCCCATCAGGGTTTTTCGTGGGGGGAGTGAGACAAAAAGGAGATAAAACCATAAACATACACAACTGATGTAAAAATTTGCGTTCTTTAGTGCCGCGGCGCGGTGCATTTAGGATTTGTCAGAAAAACCCGGTGTTTGCAGGCACATCTTGCAGGAAGATTATTGTCCTGCATGAAATTCACAGTCCATTTTCTCCGTGCAGCTGCCCTCAGCACCTCTTTCATTGCCAGATGCCTTCAAATTCCACAATTATTCCTCCTGCACACGTCTTGCAGACCGGTGGTGGATCTGCTGCTGGTCCCCAGGACACCCCAAACATCTCCTCCTTCACCCTTCCTGTGGCCCCTCACCCCAAATCTCATTTCCAGGGAGGTGCCCACTCTGAATCCGGGAAAAGGGAAGGATTCAGGCAGCAGAAATGAAGCACCCTTGATCCCACTGGGGAAGATGTGAGGTAAAAGCTAAGAATACGATGAAAAATGTGAGTTATTCACTTGCTCTGCTTGGAAAATTCAGCAGGGTGGACGCTATGAGTCACTGGCACAAAGCTACTGAAATCTGCTGGAGAAAAAAAAGAAAAAAGGCAGCAGAACATACTCTTTTTATTTATGGGGGGGTTTTTTTGGTTTTTTTTTTTTTTTGTTTTTTTTTTTTTTCTGGAAACAAGCCTACACATTCGTGCAAATTTTTAATGAAAAGGAGAAGAAAACACAGAAGAGAGATACAAATATGGTGACAAATAAAGTAACGCTCGTTAAAAATTATTTAGTCAAAAGAAAATATATGAAAGGACTGGTTTTCCAAACTGACTGAAAATAAAGGAAATTATTTTATGCCAGCTGAACAGTCAGCTTTCCATTTGAGATTATTTATAGATTCTCAGTCTACAGAGTTTTCTCCTTCTTTTTTACAAGTTGAGCTTTTTACACTATGAGGCTGTTTTCTTCAGACTGGTTTTCAGGTTTCAGTGAGATATTTGTAGCTCTTTAATACTCCTGTCTGCATAATCTTTTCCTTTTTCACAGCATTCTCATTCCTATGGCTTGAGAAATGGAACGCCAACAAAAAAAAATTCGTGGAAAAAAATTCAGGTTATCTCTCTCCCAACATCACTTTCTCTGGAGATGGATGGGTGGGCTCTGCAAAAGGAATTTGCGTGGTCTCCATCCTGCCTGATTGTATCAGGAGAATGATTTTCATATAAACACACTTTTGACTTGGCGCTTCATCACGCGATCTTTACGCAGCCCTCTCCAGAATATCCATTGATTTTTGTCTCCTGATCTGCATTATCTCTTGCCTTGCCCTGGAATCTGATTTGACTCATTAGCACGTTGTTGGGCCCCTGTCCAGGCTTTTTTTTTTTTTTTTTTTTTTTTTTTTTTTTTTTTTTGTGAGGATTATTTTGCTGTTGATTCTGCAATCTCACAAGCAGCAGGGCCAGGCTAGGAGCGTTCCCTCAGCTCCTGCAAACCCAAAATGTCAATTGGGTTTCTGTTCTCCTGGTGGAGGGTGAGTTGGTGGGGCAGCAATGGAGAGTGATCTTCAGGAGTCCAAGAAGGAAGATGGGGAGCAAGGATTTATAATAAATAGGAGCAGGAAAGTTTCTGCCACCAGCACTCAAGTAATTGAAATACTTTGCATTTTCACCATGCTTTCTGCAGCTCTCACAGGTGTCGTGAGTGTTTGTGCTCTGCACACCCCAGAAATGAGAGAGTTTTATTCCATGAGACAGAAGGAATCTGGTTTAGGAAGTGATAAAAGGGAAATATTGAATGGCAACCTTTGAACTGAACAGGCTCACCAGTGGGTAAGGTACTTTTAAAGGCAAAGGACCAACTTCTGCTGTCTTAAGCACTGTTTTTTCAGGCAAAATGAAATAAAAGAATCAGTTCCAATTACTTGATTTGCCCTTACTGCTCTCATTTTTTAGTCACACGTGTGCCTGCAATGCCAGCTGAGTCTCAGGAGCAGTGAGTATCCACTGTGACTGCTGGAAAATCAGTGAACTCCCCATGTGTGGGGACTGCATCACCCCACTGAGATCACAGGTACCCTCCCACACAGATTAGGTGGCGTTCTCCAGTCTGCATGAACATGACTGATTTTTGGTGTTTAACACCACAAACCACATCATTTCAGGCACTCGTGGCTCTCTCAGAGCTTAGAAGCGACTCCAAGGGGTGACATTTTCACATGGAAAACAGAGCTAGTTTATACTCAGCGTTGGACAACCATCAACAAAATGCTGCTAAACTGACTGTGTTACCGTCTTTCAGGCCACTCAGACAGGAAAAATCCACTTTTTATGACTGAACTAGTCATAAAGCTTTCCAATGGCACATTCCCAAGGGCAAGGAAGGGACAGTGCCAGTGGCCTTGGATAACTTGGCCTAGGATATCTTTTAATAACCATGAGAAGCTCTGACATGAGTTCCTTGTTTGAGTACTGCTTTTGCTGGTTTCTTATGGGATGCGCCTCAAGTGAGTGGTCCTACCACCTGAAAAATATTTTATGAGAGGTACCTTGTGAAAGGTTTCTTGGAGGTTTTGCCATTTGCATAGCTTAAAAGGCATTTTTCATTGTTGTCTTCAATTCTACTGAGGTTTTTGTGTCCTGGCTATCCGGGAATATTTTCTCTGTGCCTCCTGGGAGGGTCCTGCAGGGCTTGCAGTGCTGTTCTCCTGTGCTGGGTGGTGTTTGCAATGCAAACAATGGTTTTCTGCTGCTGTGGAATGCAACAGGTGCATCTGTGATTGGTCTTGTGTGGTTGTTTGTAATTAATGGCCAATCACAGTCAGCTAGCTCGGACAGAGAGTCTGAGCCACAAACCTTTGTTATCATTCCTTCCTATTCTATTCTTAGTCAGCCTTCTGATTAAACCTTTTCTTGTATTCTTTTAGTATAGTTTTAATGTAATATATATCATAAAATAATAAATCAAGCCTTCTGAAACACGGAGTCAGATCCTCATCTCTTCCCCGTCCAAGAATCCCTGTGAGCGCCGTCACAAGGGGGCTCATTGGGTTTGCAGGTGCAGCCCCAGGTTTGGATGGGTGAACATTTTTGGCATTCCCACTGCATCCAAAGGGCTCAGACGTCTGCATTTACAAGCAGGAGCTGATCCAGAGACTTCTTTGAAGAGTGACTGGCTCGCCCTGCCTTATTTTACAGCTTCCATGCTCTGTAAGGAGCTCTTGTGTTACACGTGGCGACGCGCAATCCCCGTTCCTTCTGCATCTGACTCAAACCAGAGACAGGCTTGGTGTCCCACCCGGTCTGGGGAAATTACCAGCCCTTGCTCAGGCCCACTGCAGCAGGATTTCCAGCGTGACTGGAGGAGCTGTCTAGTCCCAGTTATCTGCTCTTTCAGGTGGATATTCCGCGTGGGGAGATGAGGAAACGCGAGCCGCAGCGCTGTCAGCGTGTGACCGGCGCAACCTCTCACATCTCTGAGCAAGGCCCTTCGTTATTCCCGCTTCCCAGGGGTTGTGAGCCAAATTAAAATTTCTGTAAGAACAGATTCCCCGAAGGCCCAGGGTGAACTCTTTTCTCGTCTTGCGCGATAGGGCCTTAAATCAAACGCAACAGTTTTCAGTTAATATATTTCATTTGCTGGCAGCGTGACATTGTTGGTATTTAGGCTTAAATTCATATTCTGTCAAATCTCATTAGTTTATTTTAATAAGGATCATCTTGATTGCAGCTCCCTGGCTTCAATTATAGCTAGGATATCTTTTAATAACCATGAGAAGCTCTGGTATCGGTTCCTTATTTGAGTACTGCTTTTGCTGGTTTCCTATGGGATGTGCCTCAGATGAGAGGTCTTAACACCTGAAAAATATTTTATGAGAGGTACCTTGTGAAAGGTTTCTTGGAGGTTTTGCCATTTGCATAGCTTAAAATGCACTTCGGATTGTTGTCTTGAATTCTACTGAGGTTTTTGCGTCCTGGATATCCGGGAATATTTTCTCCAAGGGGTTTGATGGGTTCTGATGAGCTGACCTGGCAATTCCATACCTGCCGTTGGAATTTATTGTGCTGCTGCTTGGAAGTGATGGATGGCATGGTTCCCTGCAAAGGAAGCAGTGACTTTGTCTTTTGAGCCCATTAACACATTTTCTGTGGTAATAGAATGGTCCTTTTTTTTTTTTTTTTTTGACAGCAGTATTTCTACCTCCAGGTGTGGCTCTCATGGTGGTTTTTTTGGGATTTGCTAGAATTAATGCTCATTATTTGAGGAGATATATATATATAAAAATATATATATAGATCAACACAAATAACTTTGCTTGTCCTCTGTGCAGGGCTTCCATCAGTGTAGCTGAGGGAAAGCTGGATGTAGTTATTTTCATTTCCTGTTTACTTGTTCTTGGAAAAAAGAATTGTCAAAAGGGATGAAAACCTTGTCTAACTTGGTGACAAGACCCAGTGAATCACTTGTGATACCATCTCGTGATCCCTATCTGGTGCAGTATTTTGAAGTGGAGTCCCTGTCAGTACAAATATATTAAACATATGCACACACAAGACAGGGCTGCCAAGAGCTTAATGAATTTAAATGTTCAGGAGTGCAGCAGTTGTACACTGGGGCGTGTTAGCACCATGATTTTAAATGCTGTTGGTTTTAATTTCTTGAATGATTCAGTGTGGAAAATATTCATCAGGTTATAAAAAATGTGTTGACTTTGATCCTTCTTTATTTTCTATTTAGGAAGGCTGAAAAATCTCTGCCATCACAGTAAGTGGAAAATCAATATAATAAGAAAATGATGATTTACCTTTTCATATGGAAATATGTCTTCTGAGCACAGTTAGAAAAAGAGAGCAGATTCAGAGAATTTCTCCTTTTTAAATGAGGATGGTTATTTAAGAAAAACAATTTAAATGGGAGAAAAAAAAAATCTTATTCCCCAGTGGTGAAATTAACTTCACCTGCATAAATTCTGAGTTATAATCTATGAAACCATTCATATGAGGAGAACCAAATGCTGCTGGAATGCTGAAGTTTTACAGTTGTGAGCTGTGCCACAAAAATCAAGTCCTGCATAGTAAAAGTCTTTCAGCTGAGCCCAGCCTTCCCGACACTTTTGCAATAAATGCAAAGGGTATATCCTTAGCAACACGAGAATTTATCTGTTTTAAAAGGCACATTATTGCTCTGCAGAGAATCTAGAAGAAAGGAAACAGAGATAAACACACCAAAAACGGCAAAATAAAATAAAAAAATAATGGTGATGAAGCCTTGCTGGCCAAAACACAGAATGAATGGAGGGGTTGTGCCACTTGTGGAGCACACAAACTAAAATAGCAGTTCAGGATACAACCCTGCAGAGCTCCAGCCACAGGGACCCTCACCCTGATCCAAAAAGAGGATTTGGAGTATTTAAAAAAAGGAGTATTTAAAATTTCCTATCTTCAGAGTCTCGGCTCCTTTCGAGCTGCACCACCAACCATCCACCACAAGCAGCAAATAACTGCAAAAAAACCTGCTGAGATTTAAAAAAGAAAACCCACCCAAACCAAACAAACAAACAAAAAAAAGTTGTTCCCGTGCTATTTTGTGTCAGTGAATAATCACAGCGACGCTTTCATAGCATTGCAAATAAATACCTAAATGCCTTCCTAAAATACCTAAAAAGCCAACTTTGAAATTTTTGTTTCGTTTGTGCTTTTAAAAGTAGTTGGTATGTATATGTGTGTGAACGTGTTTTTTTTTGAACCTGACAGTATTTCTGTCCCCACCAATGAAGTATTCTGTGGAAAAATGCCACAATCAATAAAAAATTATTTCTTCAGTTTTTTTCCTGCGTCGTATACTAATTTTTGGGTTGATTTAATATTACCTTTTTATGCACTTTACCAATTTTGTGCATGTTACCAATTCTTTGTGCATTACTGGGTAATACCAAGAGAGGTTAAACAATTTGTTTTACAGTCTTCATTTTCTGAGGGGGGAGCTTTGTGACAAGAGAGCACCACCAAAACAACGGGTGAAACGAATTATCCTTCTTTCCAGAAGTGAAAATATTTTATGGCCACAGCAAACTCTTAAAATAATGATGAACAATGAGGGCAGCACTGTTGTATTTTTAAGTATTTAGTGAATAATTTAACTATTTCATTATTTTTTCGTGCCAGGAGATTTTTCAGGCCTGCAGATTAAGGCAGCTGTGCAATACACTGGGTAGAAACCCAGTCCGGAAGAAGTAGGTTTCTGGATATTGAATTTTATATTTTCCACATTCCTTGAATATAACAATAAACCAAAATTCTTCTGCCTCTTTTAGTCAGAATGCTTTGCTGATCTTGGTTGCAGCTTTCCAGTGTTAGGGACTACAAAGGCAGAGCCTTAATTAAAAAGAAAAAATAAAAATTCTAGGTTACTTAGGAAGCCCTTTATTAATTTCCATTTTAGGGAACCAGAACATTATGTTGTTCAAAAAAGAAGTGTTTATGAGGCATTGGGTGCAGCAGGATTATTATATTTTATAGCCAGATCCGATCCAGAGCGGTGAAAGAATTCAGTGTTTTTTGCACACATAATCTAAAATTTCCATATTTTCTGTCGATTTACCTAATTATTTCCTCGTTAAATAATTTTTATTAAATTTAGATTTTTACTTCTGAAGACACTTAGCTTCAGTGTGCCTGAAAGAGTTACAACAACAAATATAGAGGAAAGTACACCTATCTGTGCCCAATTTGATGCTGATTCACAGTGAAGTGAGAGTGCACAACCAATGAAATGCACCCTGAATAGATTTAGTGGTGTGATCCAGGGAGGGATAATTCAATTCTGCTAGAATTAGGCAGCAGAAAGTCAGAATGAGGGCTTGGGCAGGTAGAGAAGGTAGAATTTGCCATCTAATAGGCATCTGAATCTGAATTTAGCTGCCTACATTTAACCTGTCTTTTATTTTTGGACCTACAGCACTGACTTGGGACTTGCTCTATCACATAATATTATGTCAAATATCCCCTGCTCATAAAATGTTTTTTTTTCCAAGGTGATGAGCAAATTGCTGTTGTCATCTTTAAGCATGAAATGAAATAAAATGCTGTAATTTTGGTGCCTCAATTTCAAGGCACAAAGAGCAATTGGTATGGCTAACATTAGATTGGTGTTCCCAAGTTTTTTTGTGAGACCTGCATAGATTTACTTCCTGTAAAGTGTATTGATGCAAATTGAACTTATTTCACAAGAAAATTAATACAGTAGCTTTCACAGTACCCAACAAATTCAGTCTAAATAAAATTTCCAAAGTTTGGCCTTAAACGCACTTTAAAAAAATATCTAACAAATTCACACCTTAGTTAAAAAAAAACCAACTTAATTAAGCAAGGTATCTAAAATCTTTGTGTGTGAGAAAATATTCATCCTTCCAGAATCAGCTGGTCTTGAGTATCTGCTGTGAGAAATTTATGGTCTATAGGGGAAAAATTTGTGGTCTACAGGTGAGAAATTTATGGTCTACAGGTGAGAAATTAAGGTGAGAAATTAAGGCAAGCAACTTGGTTTGAAAAAGGAAGGGTGAGAGAGGTCTGGATGCTGCAGCCAAAAAAACCAACAGAGGGGTGCTATTTTCTTGTTGGATACTGAGAATTTTGGGGTTTCTGTGCTGACCCCCAAGAGAACACTGCATTTGACCTGAGGCCGTGGAGAAGCTTCCAGAATGGAATGATGGAACTGGGATCGTGGGTGTGGAGTTTGCATAGAAGTGGGTAACACCACAGGGGGGAAAACTCACAGTTTAAGGGTTTAGAAAATGGTAATATAGATAAGGCAAGATGGAGGTTTTCTTCGCCTTCTTCTCCGTGGGTTTGGGTGGTTTTGTGTAATTGGATACAAAAATTCCCCACTGTAGGCCACAGGTGGTTGTTCATTGGGTTAAAAGTAAAAGTAATTTAGGTGTCATTTCTTAATTGGACAGTTTAGCCTTAAAAGACCTTGGATAGGAAGATGTTAGCCATTTTGTGCCTTGTTAGTGAAATGTTATAAAACTCACAACTTGTAGGACTGTAATATCAGCTTTATTACATGGTTGAGAAAATAAGATGACAAAAACTCATGTATAGCCAGCAACAGCCAAAGTTTTCTTTACTACAGAGCATTTTAATAACTTTCCAGCCAATAGCACATTGCTGAAGCATTTACAGACATTTATTTGTTCTAGCCAATCACTAAAAACACACCAATACTTACTTCACACAATGCTTGTCTTCCTTCAATTAACACTACACAAAACTTCATTATTAAGTTTGAAACCTTCTAATATCTTACTAAGCATATTTTTCTGCAGTCATAAAACTGAGGCTATTGTTTAATGTCCTTACTTACTATACCATTGTAACCTTTTACTACCCTCAGACTTTGCAGCTGCAGCTAGTTCTTAAGTTCTCTGTTCTTTCTAAAAAACTTCTTACCTTTACTATTTCCTGCACCAGGACTCATCTTTTGCTGAGCTGGGCATGTTAACCAGCAAAAAAAAAAAAAACAAAAAAAAAACAAAACAGCTGCGTATGCCATTGTGGAGGGAATTGTAGTTTGGAGAGGACTCTCTAATTAAATTTCTCCCAGCACCTGGAGCATCTCATGTCTGTTCCTAGCTGGGTGGACATCCTTGCCCTGCAACAAGTGCCAGGAAATTCCAGGATGCACGCAAAGACCCTGCTTTGTGTCAAGCTGCAAACTCCAGACAGGGACCTCTGAAGCTTTGCCAGATTTGGGTGCTGACTCGGGCTCACCCGGCAAGGGCGTGCTGGGGAGTAATAACGAGCAGCGTGATGCATCTCAGCACCAGCCAGGGGCATTTTCCCACCCCTGCCTGCCCCTGCTCTGCTCCTCCGAACAGTCGCTCCCTCTCAGGTCAGACGTTCACTCCAAACACACGTGGGCTTTTCTGGATCACCGGTCTCAATCTTCTCCCAGTCACTTTCCTGGCTCATTTCTCTTCCGTGCTCATTTCCCTTGAAAATATCAAGTCCTGCTCTGCCACAGTGCTGAATTTACCCTTTTTCCTCCCTACCTTTCTCTTGCCCCAGGCGCCACAGCAATGCTTTGCGTCCCGATTGAACAGAACACTTCTTGCCCACTGCAGTTAAGGAAACGGTGTTTAATGTTTTCGTGCATTGAGGCTTTTCACAGGCATCACTCGCGAACTTTTCTGCAGTTCCTGGGATTGTGCTTTGCAATTATTCAGGATGTTTTTCACACCAGGTCCATTTTTCCCCCCATCCTTTCACAACAATTCATCCGAATTCACAACATCCACTGATTGCCCTGTGTTGTTCATCTGCTTCGTGGAGATAACATGGGGTTTACAAAGAGTCCTTTTTTGGCTACCCTGTATTAGTTAAAAACTATTTTTGATTGCAAATTCCATAGCAGATACGTCAGCAGATGTTAATTTTTGATTAATAAATCTGCAGCTGCTTTTGTTAGTTTAATAGGAGAGGGTGGAAAAAGAATGAGCAGTGGCAGGGTTAAATTTGACTTCTGAGGTGGGTATTTGAGCAAAAAAATAAGTCGTGGTGAATGAAGCCGTAATTTGTTACATTTTCCCTGGAAGAAAAGGCTCCACTCTCCCAAAATGACTTTATGAAGATGTGGTGGTTTTAGTTTGAAAACTGGGTGGAAATACTAATTTTGTGTAGTGGTTTTGGTCTGTTAATTTAAGATTTCTGTAATTTTGAGATTTCTCAACTAATGTGTTGATGAGTGTGGTGAGTTTTATTTTTTGTTAATTATTTATGTACTTTTTGTTGTGAGATAGGAAGATGGGATTAGGAGAAAGAAAAAGTAGGTTTAAAACTTTAAAAAGGTATAAAGAAAATTTTATTAACAGTAACTAAAAGGAAAAAAAAAGTAGTAAGAATCAAAACAAACCCTCCAGAACACTCCTCCTCCCCCCTCAACTTTTTCTTTCCTACTGACAATGTGAAGAAACAAAACCTAAAATTTTTAGGCAGCAATGCCTAAAATGTAGGCGACGCCTAAATTCGCAAGTAATGCTTGACACTAGTGCAAAAAAAAATAAGAAAGAAATTACAAAAAGCAAGAAAGACGTTACAAAAATAAGAAAGAAATGTGGGTTTAAGTCAACAGGTGGAGATGCCAAGTGCTGCTGGGGTAGAGCAATTGCTCAGGTGCAGTTCTCTTTTTTGCAGGAGGATGTGGAATTTCCTGCATTTCCCTGGCCAATGTCTGAGCACGGGAAGAGGAGGGAGAAGAGCCTGCTCAGATCTCCCATTGAAGTCCAACTGCTTTGAATAAATAATTAATTTTTCACACCTCTCGGGCGAGTGTTCTCAGCGCAGCTAACACAACCCCATGTCTGCTCTCAAAACCAACTGTTTCAGTATTTTATGTTTTTTTGCGGAGGGGAAAGAGAAGCGTTGCAGCGTCAGAACATTGGTGAGAACAGTCGCGCCCATGCACAGATGTGGATCTGTGCCTCCGTTTTTCCAGTTTTATGGAAAAAGGACAAAATTTTCCCGGCTCTTGGGTGCCTGGGTGAAACCTCTGGGTGCTGGGGTTTGTCCTGGTGGGTGTTTGGTTATTTGTGCAGCACGGGATGGTTATGAAATGAAGGGCAGAGCTCCAGTTTGGGCACTGTGGTTTGTCCCCACAGTCGCAGGAAGAAAGAGACTTGGAAGAATCTTACAATTCTCAATATTCTACATAGCAGCTGGACTTCAATACAGCTGTGATTTACCAGAAATTAAGTACTTTAAATTTTTTTTTGTTTTGTTTTTGTTTGAAACTACTTGAAAGCCAGCTACAGCACCAGAAAGGGCTCAGTTTTAGTTTTCCTTTGTAGACAGGCACTCAGGCACTGAAATGGCATCAGTTTAATAAGAGACTGAACAGATCCTATAGGAGAATGACTGACCTTGAAATATTAAAAAAAAAATCAAAATATAAAGCCTGTGTAATTAGACCAGAACAGTGGAAGCCAAATGCTCTAGTGAGGGCAAATGGCATATATGAAAATATTAGACAGCTGCTGGCAACGCGGCACTGAAATATCAGATAATGCCAGCTCTGTTCTCAGATGAATTCCAGAGGCATTTCCTTCTTGGAAGCTCGCTTAACACCGGTGAGAACCACCTGAATTTTTCATACACCTTGATGGGTTATAAATTAGCTGTGATCGCTCTGGAGGAAGACCTGTGCCCCACAGGAGGAGAAACTCAGTGAGAAACATCTGCTCAGCTGCGCCGTGGTGGTCAAGGAAGCAAAGAACCCAGTGGGTTACAGCAGGGGAAATGTGCAGAACAAAGCTGAAATTCCAGTATTTTGCTGCCGTGCATCATCTTAATTTCTTTCCTTAATGCTCCAGGAATTCCAGAATTAATGTCAGGGAAAATGCTACAAGTGGGCAAGCTTGGTGCCTGACTACCCTTTGTTTGGGTTTTAAGGTGAGAAATGACAGCTTGTTTTATTTTTATTTATAGCCTTGTTTTCATTACATAAAAATAGTGCTTAAAGCTTGAACAAGTATTAACTCTCGTGGCCCTGCCATAAATAAAAGTGAGAGAAAATCTTTATATTAAGGTCATCCTGTCTTAAATAAAGATTCAAGTACAAAGCACATCATTTGAGATGTCAGAGGATTTTTCACATGGAGAGAGCTTGAAACAATGGAAAAAGTTTGAATTATTGAGTGTGTAGAGGAATTGTGGCTATAGCAGGAAAAACCCCCAGAAGATGGAGCAACAGAGGGAGCTGAGACTCTTTCCTTTCCTCACAGGAGAACTGAGGGATGCTCAGTGAAATGAAAATTTGGCAAAGACCCTTCAGGAAGGCTGAAGGTGTTAATGAACCCCTACCCTGGTCTGGACTTTGGAATTGCTCCCCGAATTTCTGGTGACCTCAATGTCCAAAATGGCATCTGCTCGTGAGTCACTCTCCTTATATTAATCACTCTCCTTTTATTAATTTTTTTTTTTTTAAATTACTTATTTTTTTAAATTTATAAGAGGAAAAAAAAAAATATAGACGCAAAGAAATATACATTAAAGCAAACCAAAATGGCTGGTATTTGCCCAAAATCAAGCTTTTGGTGAATGGTAAATGTCTTGGTAAATGTCTTCATTTCCTCTGGAGCAGAGAAACCAGGATGACCTGAATTTTGACCGATGCCATTGTGGGCTACATCTCTCTTCTGTCTCCCATTTCCTGTTAACTCTCCACACCCTGTTTAGATTTTCATGAAATGCAGATCCCCTCCTGCTGTTTTGTTTTTTACAGTGGTGTCCCAGAAAACACAGGGGACATTCAGCTTGACAGGGCTCTTGACACTATTAAAAAGTGGCGTCAGATCCAGAGACGATGAGGAACATTTATTCTGCCTCTCAGAGTATTTGTGAGGGTTGTCCATCCCCAGCCATCACAAATCTGAGCCTTTTGGTATTTCGGTGTGAGGTGCATGATATTTTCAATTAATAAGCCCTTTTTTTGGGGATATTTCTTAGTATATGGTTAAGTTTCTAACTTAATAATGTTTTACTTTTAACATGTTACCTGGATTTTTGGCAAGGTAGTGGAGGGACTGATTTGAGCAAAGAACCTTCTGCTGCTCAAACCTTCCACATCCCACTTCAAGATATATTTTCACACGTAGTTAATTCTTTGGAAAATTGATAGGATAAAATCATACAATCTTTCAGGCTAGGAAAGACCTTTAAGCTCACCCAGTCCTGTCTATGTTATTAAGAATTGGTCATTGAAAGGCAGTAAATATTTCAGTCTGGGGCCTGTGCCAGCAAGGTGGGAAGGATAATTTTGTAGAGAACAGACGTGGCAGAATTGTTTCCCTATATATTGAGGACAAAAGATAAATTTTTAAATCATTGTTATTCAGTAGAGAGACAGATTTTGAGCTGTTCCCTTCTGTATAACTCAGGAGCATCCCATCATGGGGGGGATGGCAGCCTGAAACCACATGAATTTTTCACCTGGCACGGGAGAACTTTGTTTTTCCCCTGTAATCTGTGCATCTCTGCTCTCCCAGGAGATATTGGCAAGGATGAGAGATGGAAGCTGCACATCCCACGGGAACTGAGTCCTCCTCCTCAGCTGTGGCTGCAGCTTTGGAGATGCTTCATTGCAGGAGGTGATGCTTTAGGATTTGGGCTTTTATATTTTTAATATATTTGCTATCCTGCAGTTCTTTAGTGTGTAACTCCAAAGTCCACATTCAGTGTCAGCTGCTGCTGTCCCATTCTGGGCAGACACAACAATTCCTCTCCAGGCCTGGCAGCCAAGGGCACCTCACTGCCCCAGGGCCCAGAAATGCAAACAAAAGCGAGTTGGGTGGGCAAACTTGGGGTAAATGACTTCAATACCTGAGGCTGGAATTGTTAGATTAGCCCAAATATACAAACAGACCAAATTTATAAAAAGTGTGAAAACCTGTGACCCATCATTCATGCAGCAGCCCCTGGATGGGCTTGGCGTGCCCAAAATGTAACCTGAAGGTCCTTCAATAAATATTATCACTTTTAATTCCCTTAATTTTGTCTGGCCTCTGATTTTAGGCAGTCCCAACAAGGCATCAGTGAAATCAAAAGGCCAGATATCCAACTCTGCTCACACTTCTGGGACACCTCATGTCACACAACTCCTCCATTTACCCTGTTTTGGCGGGGCAGAGCGGGTTTCTCTCCCATCTGTTGGTTTTGGTGGCTTGTTGAGAAGTCAGTGCACTGGTTTTTTTTCTGCGAGAGCTCTGCCTAATGCTCAGCTGGAGCTCCTCCACGGTGCCATGTCCCCAGTGAAAACGAAGGGGAAGCTGTCTGGAGGCTCCCCAGTTTTTGCTGCGTGCCATGGCAATGCGCTTGGGGCTCACAGAGCATCCTCTGCTGCCAGTGCTGTCACAAACCACAGAGAACCCAAGGGAAATAAGAGATGAAAAGGACCTGGGGGCAGAGAGGAGGTCAGCAAGGGACAAGAACACTGCCGCTTTCACAGGAACAAATGGCAAAGGCTGGAGGCAAAAACATCCCTTTGATGCTTCAACATGACCAAAGAAATCAGCGACCAAGGCCCCGAGACAACGTTTGTTATTGACTGGCTTTTTCTTTTTGTGTTTTAAGCAAGCAGTTTTGCACCCTTGACAAAGGAAGGGTGGAGTTGGAATTTATAAATGATTGTACATGTTAAGCAATTGTACCAGCAGTGAGAAGGGACCGTTGTAATCTGAAGATCAGAAGCTCTCCTCGGCAGATGAGGTAGTGCTGACACATGTGGTGTCATGCTAACTGCTGCTATTTGTTGCCACAAATTCAATTATCTTAAATTTGTCATGTCAGGGGTGATGTTAAAAGTACTGCCAAGCCCCAAGTTGGAATAGATTTACAGCGTTGAAAAATTCATGTTCAGAAAAGTCAGTCAAGTGACCTAAAATGAAATAACTCCTTCATATACATGTGAAGGCTGATTTTCTGTGATTAAAAAATAAAAGTAAAAAGCTGGGTTTTTTTCCAGTTTATAACAGAGACATTGCAAATTAGTAAAGTTTAAGTGTCAGAGTGGAGGAAACCTATTGAGATTACAGACAAAATGGGAAAGAAACAGAAAAGCCACATATGTACCTGAGCTGTGCCAAACTACCACACGCTAGAAAATATATGACATTAATATCATCTCTCTTGGGGTGAAAGTTACAGCTTGCTCTTCCTCCATGAAATACAAAAAAAAAAAGATGAAAGATTGTAAGGAGTTGACTTTCACATGAAAAAAAAGTGAGGAAACTTAAGTAACAATTGATGAATGCTGTTGGTAGTAGCCCTGGTCCAGCTGTTATGAAGGCAGACATTAATACAATTATTCCCAGGGGATCTGGAGCAGTACTCAGGCAGGTTTGCTTAGTAAAAGTTGAGGAATAATTCCCAAAATAATGCAAAGCACAGTAAATTAAAGATAAAAATTGTTCAGTATTTATTCAGATCTGTCCTCTCCTTTTAATGGTTTTAGTGGATATGTTTGTACAGTTCCTGTACATCTGTTTCTAAGAAGGAGACGAACACCCTTCCATTCCCAAATCACTGTTCCCTCAATTAAGAAATATTTTAATCATTATTAATGTCTGCTTCTGAGGGAGAAATAAACATGCTGCAGTCTCATTTGTTCTGTGGCTGAGTTATTGATGCTGTGATTAAGACGTTAATTGATTTGGTGTGACAGCAGGCACAGAAAGCAGGGGCACTCAATCACAGAGCCACGGAGCCATGGAACACTGAAGGGCTGGAAGGGACCTCAAGGAACATCCAGCCTCAATTCCCTCTGCCATCAGCAGGGATGCTTCCCACTGGACCAGGCTGCTCAGGGTTTGGGTGGAGACAACATCTGGCTGGAGACATCTGGCTGGAGACAACATCTGGCTGGAGACAACCTCCCCCAGGTCAGTGGGATGGGATGGACAGGATGGATTTCACCCAGGGGTGCTGGGACCTGGGCAGACATCTGTCACCCCTGGGGCACCCAGGGACGACCCTGGCGGCCAAACAAAGGTGAAGGCGGCACCCACGTTCCAGTAAATCCCCAGGGTCAGCTGCAGGGGCAGCTCCAGGCTGGCCAGCCCTGCTGGGCAAGCCAGGAGCTCGTTCCCGGGGTGGGATGGAGCAGCCTGGGGCTGTCGGCAGGGTCACAGCACAGCTGAGCCCCCGCAGTGCTGGCGAGAGGCGGCTGCGGGGCCGGAGAGCAGAGGGTGTGCCTGGGCTGGGGCAGGGCTGGGCACCGCTGTGAGGGCTCAGTGAGGGGTGTGGGACTGCAGGGGCTCTCCAGAATGCAGTTTAGTGAACACAAAATGCAGTTTATTGTATACAAAATGCAGTTTGTTCCATCCAAGGTGTCACGGCAGCCCAGGGCTGTGGGTGACAGAGCTGTGCCCACAGCTGTCAGCTCCAGCTGCAGGCAGCCTGGACACCCTTTGGGTTTGGTTACAGTGCATTATAGACTTTTCTTGTGGTTACAAATGCATTATAGACTTTTCTTTTGGTTACAGTGCATTCTATGCTTTTCTTTTGGTTACAAATGCATTATAGACTTTTCTTGTGGTTACAATGCATTATATACTTTTGGTTAAAAATGCATTCTAGTCTTTTGCTTACAATGCACTATATCCTTTTCTTTTGGTTACAATGCATTATAGACTTTTCTTTGCTGAGCATCTTAGTACAGCAGAACCAATCCATACCTTAACTATTATCTATAGCCCATCATAACTCCTGTAATTACCATATTCTTGTTGCTGTTCTCCAATCACCAAAGTCAGTACATTACAGTTTAAGCTGGAAGTTGTTTTTCAGTTTTCTTGTTCTTTTTCAGTTTTCTTTCAGGGGAAATTCTGAGACCTTTTTTCCACTTGCCACATTTGCTGCCTTGTTTGCCTGTGCTCTCTTTCTGCTTGGTGAAAACATCTTCTTGTTTGGGGTGGGTTTATCCTTTGCTCTAAGCCATAAACCCCCTTCTAACTAACACACCCTTTGCCTCCTTGGTTATCCAGTGAGACTGGCTCAGCAATTCTTTTATTCCATATCAAAACTGGCTTCCATCTCTATTCTTCATCAGACTCTACATTTAAAAATCTTTCTGCCAGGCACACATATCTGTGAGACTTTCTTGTCAAACTTCCATCCTTCCCAACACACTGTCACTGCTCCCACATCCCCATGGACAGAGATATCTCAGGGATGGACAGGGGGACAGACACAAATCCTGGGGTATTTAATACACTGGACTTGATGTGATTTTTTTCCTGGGAGAATATACTTCAGTTTTATTTACCAGGTCATCTACCAATAATTCCAAATGAAAGCAGAGGTGGAAAAAAGCCCTCTCTGGGTTGCTCTCCAGAGAAAGTGTAGGAGGAAGCTTAATCCATATTTGTACTTTGAAATTCTTAATTAAAAAAAAAAAATCACAGCAACGCTGTCTTTGTATTTGATAATTTGTTCTTTCAGCAGTGTTCCAACTTGATGGCAAATGACCCAGTGCCACTACAAATATAATATTTTTTCTTATTACCAAGCCAGTTCCTATAAGAATAGGGGGAAATCCTAATTTCATGCATGTGTTGCACTCTCCATGTGCACCTTCAAGTACTTTGTTGTGGGCTTCCACAGAGTGTTGAATTCTGTTTTCTGATTTAAACGGTCCTTTCTATTTTCCAAAGATTTGTACCTTGCGTTCGGGGTGTCATAATTAAGAGACAAGTGACACAGGCATAATCTGGAGTCCAATCAGCCTGAGAAGAATAGACTTTGTGGACTTAGGTGCACCAGGACCAGAAGTTTAAATCTTAATCCATACTGAAGATGTAAAATTTAAATAAATTTGTAGGTGTTTGCAGGATCTCATTATCCTTTCATTCTGCCTTTTACTCTGGAATGGTTTCATTGTGCATAACTTCATCTCTGAGGAATTTGTGGGCCTCTGCATTTTCTCTTTTCTTTCCTCTCGTTTCTGCTTTGAAGATGCGCGCAGATCTCAGTATCCGAAATACCAAAGGCAAACCCATTTTATTAAAATGCCAGTAAAAGCTGATTAAAATGCCTGCAGGTTGCAGAAAGCAACCACAAATGGGGCAATCTCTTGGATGGCCTAGCACTGAAAAATCTTGGATGGGCTATTCATCTGTCAAAACCGAAACCTTGCAAATAGATCCTCATTTGGCAAACCATCCAGGGCTGGTACCAGCTCCTGAGTGGGAGCACGGATGTTGTATTTCACCCTGACCTAAACACCTGTCAGGCTGCACCAACACATCATGACCTGGCTACGAGCTGCCTGGGACATTTTAATGTACTTTTATATGTCTGTAAAACAGATAATGACTTCAGTATATAATAGATAAGGGTTGATTTTTTTGTGTTGGTTTTTTGGGGTTTTTTTTTTTGTTTTGTTTTGGTTTTTTGGTTTTTTTTTTTTTTTTTTGTAAATTCAGTTGGCAGATTGCCATGTCACCCTTTCCCCTTTGGCTCTGTGATTCTGCACTGGAAGCATGGTGCTTTCAGAACAGATAGCCTGTAAAAAAGTGAGTGGGCATCTCGCTGATCACAGCACCAAGGGTCACTGCAACGAGGAGACTGAGATTCATCCCGCATCGCTGTCTGCAAAAAATTTAATTTGGCAGTCGCAGCTCATAATGGGGAAACTGAGAGGAGCATTCTGAGGCCCACATCAAGGCAGCCTTTCATTTTAGAGACAGGGAAGTCCACTGGCTCCACTGGGGGGCTGGGATCTGTGAGGTTAATTTCAAGCCCTCTCTCTAGAACGAGGTGCACACCTGAGCTTAGGCTGTTCACATAAATCAGGATTTTCTGAGGGCACAACACACAGAAAACACTGCGAGCTGAGCTTCAGCATAACTCTGGGGATTTGGGTGCAAAGGCCCCAAAATCCCAAGTCCTCTGTGGATTGTTTTCATTGAAATGACAAGCAGAACAGGAATTGAATTATGTCATAAGAATTATTGCTGAATTAATGTCTTGAGAAATTCTCTGCTTGAGAAACATCTCCATCCTTCCCTGGGAGCTCCAGCATGGTCAGCAAGGCAGGAGCCATTAAGGTCAGGCCTTGTGCCACCTGCAAAGGACACACCTTACCCACAACCACAGTGTCCTCAGCAGTTCACTTAAGTCAGGATTTTCTGAGGCCACAGCACACAGAGAACACTGGAAGATGAGCTTCAGCATAACTCTGGGGATTTGGGTGCAAAGGCCCCAAAATCCCAAGTTCCTCTGTCGATTGTTTTCACTGAAGAGCCAAGCAGAACAGGGATTGCATTAAGATTGAATTATGTCTTCAGAATTATTGCTGAATTAATGTCTTGAGAAATTCTCTGCTTGAGAAACATCTCCATGCTTCCTTGGGAGCTCTAGCAAGGCAGGAGCCATTAAGGCCAGGCCTTGTGCCACCTGCCAAGGCACACTTTACCCACAGCCACAGTGTCCCCAGCAGTCTGTGACCACCTTGGGATGTCCCCAGGTGTGGGGACCCAGGACATCCCTCTGTCTGTCCTGAGCAGCCCAGACCCTGCCGGGGACTCAGAGAGCCTGGCACAGAGCCCAAAATGCCCCTGTGGGTTTGATTATGACCCGTGGAACAAGTTACCAACCTCAGATGAAGATCTGCAAGTCACAACAGCTTAGGTAGAATGACGGTGAATTTATCACAGGTGGAAAAGTAGATTTTTGGGGTTTTTAGAATGGGAGTTCAGGGAGCAAGATGGAGGGATCTGGGCATGTCCAGCCTTTCTCCTTCTTCTTCTTGGCCTCCATCTTCTGGGTGATGTTGGCGCTTTTAGATTGGTTTAGAGTAGAAGCTCACTGTCTAACATAGGTGACAGGTATTGGGAAGTAATTGTAAATATTATACACATAGTTTTTAGTATAAAAAGATAACACTGCCCCAAGGACAGGCAAAGTGCCTCTGACTGTCCTGCTGAGTGGACCTGGGCAGGGCAGGAGGAAAATTTTTTATAGATAAAATAAACAACCTTGAGACCGAGAACTGAAGAGCCCTGACTCCTTCTTTGAGCACCGGGCCGGGAAAAGAGGTTTATTAACATTTCTTGGCGTCACTGTGAGCAGCTGGAAACCCCGACACCCAGGGTGGCAGGCAGGAAGGCTGGCACCCGGCTGGCAGCACCCCAGGAGCAGGGACACGGGTCTGAGCTGGAAGGCAGCTCCTGGCCAGGGTGGCAGCCCCATTTGGGGTGCCCAGGGGGACTTCTGGTTCTCACAGCAGGCTGGTCCCACGTTGTGCCATACCAGAGCTGTTTGAACGCAGCTGAGAGCCCAGGGAAGGGTGTGCGAGAAGGGTTTGCTCTCAGAGCCTTAATTAAAACACAAGTCCTCACCTTCCTCCACCTGTAAGCCCTGAGTGGAAGATGCTGAACCTGGGTCAGGGCAATCCCCAGGGCTGGTTCAGACAGGGGAAAGAATGGATTGAGAGCAGTCCTACAAAGAAGAACCTCTGTGGACACCGATGAGTGAAAAATTTGGTGCGACTCATTTTGCCCGGCTGCAATGGACACAGAACTTGTGTGACCCTGAATCACAGGCTCCATGGCGCTTCCTCTGCCAGGCGTGAGCAGATCAATCCACAACAGAATTGCACTGATGGCTGGGCTATCTCTACGGCAATTCAGGGACATTAGAGTTGAAAAAGACCAATTTGCACGTTTTTTGTCCTCCTTCTCTACAAAGGCTGGGTTAAACCCTCTGTTCAACCGCTCCGGTTTTGTCTCTCCAGCTCTATTTGTCTCAGCCCATAGGTTTTTCATCATACCCGAGGGAGTGCTCCATGGCATGAAGCATTCCACCTCTAGGAGCTTATCCAGACACTTGGCTCAGATTATTCCTTGCTTAATTTTCATCCCATTAGTTTTGGTTATTCTCCTTTGTGGTACCTGAGATATATCTTTTTTTCTCTGCTTAGTTTTTCATATCCTTCAGCTATTTGTTAATGGTTATCTTGATGCCTTTAAAGCATTCCACAGCCAGACCATGTTTATTTAGATCTTTTCATCTTCCTTCATAAGTCAGTGCCTCCAGCCCACTTTAATCATATCAGTGGCTTTGCACTGACCTCTCTCAAATTTACAGCTCTTCCCAATAATGAGAGTCTCAGGGCTAAACACAATTTTCTGAGAACAGCCCTACAGTGCAGGGAAATGATTCTACCTGTGATTTCAAGTGTGATGTATTTGCAGCTGCAAACTATATTTTCCCCCTGCAGTTTTGCATTGAAAGGTCTGTTTGCTGTCAAGATTACCTAATTTTCTATAAGATGTCCATTTTTTCCCCCTCCTCCTTCAGATCCATACACATCATGAATGAAATAAATGTTTCAGAGAAACGTGGAGATGAAGGGCACATGGAAATATATGAAGGCCTTTTTGTATTTTTTACTCGAGAAGACAGAAAAATGGGCATAGTTGCTATATCTAAGCATCAGACTCAATGAATTTTCACTGCATATAGGTGAGCTGAGGAGGTCTAATTTCTGCATTCCTAGCAGTTTTCGGGATTTTAGAATTTTCACCCAAACTGGTGATCTGCATGAAAGTCCTTGTCCATGCCAGTGGAGATGGAAGAATTTAGTGAACCTCGTAAGCCACGCTTTTGGAAGGCTCCCACAGTGAAAATCAGCAGCTTCAGTTCAGTGTGACAAAGGAAAAAAGCCAGCAGAGGGTAGCAAACAATAGAAGGATCAGCCACAGAAGGCTCATTTTGAGATTGCTTTTGTTAGGGGCATATCCTGAGCATGGACTGAGAGGAGTTTTGTTATGTAGGAAAATGTTTGCTGCCGCTGAGAACACCAGTGATGCACATTTTTCATTTAGAGAGACACCCACACCAGCAGAGGGGTGAGTGAAGTGGAGATCTGGTTTGTCACTTAATGAGTGATTTGTTGTTATTGTCAGCTCAACTTTTCTATTATTTCTGCCTTTCCTCGTGGAGCAGGTTTGTTGTCAAGGCTCTCTCAAGTTCCTGGATAAACTAGAAGGGACTTTAAATGGGGAAAAATCCTGACTATGGCAAAAGTGGTAAGTGGAGAACAAATCGTGCTCTGCAAAACTTCAGGCAGGATTATGAGGAATAAAATATTGTACTTCTTTAAGATTCAAGTTAAAACCCACATTCATTGCTAACATGGCTCAGCAAGCATGCCTGTTATTTTTAGCTCATTTTTCCTACAGATTAACTACTGCAATGATCACACTGTATAACTTGTCACAAGGAGTACATGTTTCTCTTGAATACAGAATAGTGTCATAAAATGTAGATGACAGAACACGTAAATTATGGGTATTCTCACCATGTGATAAAATGTAGGCCTTTTTTTTTGATGAAATATTAGATATTCAGTACTTTATCCAGATTGTCTGAATATTTATTCTGAGTTTGTCTTCATTTTGCTGCGTCCTCCAGTGGAATTCATGTGATGAACTAAATGGTAAAAAATGCAGGAGTCAACCCAGATTTATTTCGTGTAAAAAAAGGATATGACAGAAAGGAAAAGGGGACTGGATGTTTACTAGGTGAGTACTAGCAGCACAGAGTATCCTTTGATCTAATTTTCATCTCTATTTCTAACAACGTGGAAGAACTGGGTGTGACAAAAAAGGTCTTTAGAAATGCCACGTAAACTTGAACATTATAAATAGAAATAGTAACTCATATATTTTGGGTTCTCACCTCTGTTTGACTAATGATTCATATGAATAATTGGTATTCAGTCCACTGGTTTTTCTGTGGTTCAGTTTTTAGACTAAAAGAGTGTATCCTTTCTCTGTTTAAATATAAGTATGTTTATCCACGATGATTTAGCCATGGCCAGAACTCTAATGTGGAAAATACTATCATAAAACATTCATTTTTCTTTTAATGAGCCTGGTTTTCTTAGAGGAAGTCTTCATTTTGTATGTGATTCCACTGCAATTAATAAAGATTCAGATTCTAACCAGGATATAAATGGATGTCTGATTACTTATGTATTCAGAGCAGTTATTTCTAATTTAAAATAAAGAACCTAATCATGCCACTTTCTTCATTTTGGGAGCCCTTGCTCTTATGCTTTGCCATTCATCACTTTCTTTCAACTTCCTGCAGATGCACAGAGATAAAGAGATGGTGAATTTTTCTTTTATGTTTCCTTAATGCATTTTGATGGTTAGGGAGTAAAAAAAATTGTCATCCACATCCGTGTACATAATAGCAAAATGATATTTTCAACCTCTGCTAGCTGGAAAAAAAAAAAAAAAATCCCTGAAAATCATAAATGAGTAAAACTTACGAGAATAGATATTTAATTGAGACAAAGCCTGAGTGCCTGGGGACTTTGATAGATGAAAAATGGAAGTCTCTTTGCAGAGTTAAAGAGTCAAGGAGTAACCACACACAGTGCAGGTAGATAAGTTGGCTGGGCACTGAGCTACAACCTTTGATCTGCTGTGATCCTCACCTGCCCCACCTCAGCATCGCTTTGAGGCTGTCACCTCTCCTGGAAAAGGTCCCCAGCCCTCTCAAGCTTTATCTCAGTGCCCACTGGAAGCCCTTTAAAGGCAGCTGAACGGCGTGCAGCTCTTGTAGGCACTCTTGCGTGCTGCTTATTGATGTTTTTAGGGATCCCAGTAGTCTCGAATAAAGGTTCTCCAGAAATTTCCAAATCAGAGGACGACCCTGAAGGCTTTTAATCCAAGATTTATTGCATTGGTAGAACTCTACAGATTTTATTCCAGAAAGAAAGGTAATCTGTATTTAACCATTATAGTGAAAAAATATCCTTATGTGGTGGTTTTTTTCACCTTCCCCTCTTTTGGTTTAATTTTTGAGCAGCCGAGTGTGAGCTCTGATTGCAGGTGACACAATGTCCTTGATGGCCACAAGGCCACTGTTTCATCCTGCCAGCTGTGGGTAGCATCAGCTCAGCATCGCAGGGTCCCACAGACACAGCAGAATCCCAGATTTTTGTTGTCATTTCAGCTCAGCTCAGCCTGGAAGGAAATGACACCAAAGCCCACGGGACCCAACCCATCACCAGCACTGCAGAGTTACCACCCGAGACAGCCACACGTGGCACTTCTTTCAGACAGCCCCAGAATAAAAAGTGTAATAAATAAAAGTGGTTGTGATTATTCCAGGCTGAGTCATACCAGCTTTTCACACACAGGCATCTTGGAAAAAAAAAAAAAAAAAAAAAAGAAAAAAAAGTGAGATATAAATATGCGAGAAAAACAAATCAGTGAGATATCCACAGAGGAGCAAGGATACACTTGTTATAAGAGAGATTAGCTTGGCTGTGTGTGTTTATGAGACACTAATCAAAGAGAATGGAGCTCTACAGTCTTTCCAGGTACAAGAAATTCCTCTGAATTCAACAGGACTTGTCTGGTGCATGAGAACAGCAAGATGTGGCTGTGATCCCCACAGCCTTCTGCCTAAACTGGAGCTGTCATAATCAGGTACTAAATAGGATCACTGAGAGGTGAACCCGAGCCTGCTGCCAGCCCATTACAAGTCAGTGTCTGATTGTTTCAGAAAGCACAAGCTCAACTGACAGAATTGTTTTGTGCTCGGATAATAAAACTGATGTCATTCCGTGACATTTCTCTGGATTTATAGGAGCTCTGTGGGCAACTTAACGAAATTCAACCTGTTATTTTTAGAGGGCATACAAATTGAGTCTCAGGACAAGTCTATATTGTTCCTGTTTAGCAATCACTTCTTCTCTGAATGAAGCACCTTATTTACTAGTTAAATATATTTTCAGTGTCTGATGCAGCTTTGCTGAAGTAACAGACTTTTTACTGACACTAAAAAAAAAAAAAACTATTTGTGCATTTAATTGTTCTTTGCTGAAGAATAGTGTTTCATGAGTGCTTTCAATGCAGTTGTTTTGCCTTCTTTCTGCTTCTCCCCTTCTTTTCTGACTTACTCTTTCTCAGTGACACTTTATATGTTCATAAAAGTATGAAAAGTGTGAATTGTCCTGTCATTTGTTTTGTTCTTCTCTCCTTCAAGAGCTGATGCCTGTGATCTTGGTTTAGCAGCTAATTAATCACAACAATAATTATCTTAGCAGTGTTCACAGTATGAGGAATGATTGGCAAAGATGTACCAAAATACCTGTATCATCCATTTCCTAAAGGCCTATAATGGCGTATAAATCCATGTTTTTTGTAGGAAGAGTGCAAGGAACGGCCTGGAAATTCAGTAGAAGCTTAAATTGACTGTGCCCAGCCCCAAGCCAGGGGTGGGAAAAGCAGCCTCCTGTAGCCCAGAAGTTGAGCTCTGGTTGCTGCACCAGAGTCTCAGCCTGGCACTTGGAGGAGAAATATTGGAGCCTTGATGCAGTGCTGCCCTGCAGCTTTTAATCCTCATTTGTTGTTGCAGCATAGTAAATCTGCACTGCACCATATCCTATCTGCATTAAATTAGGCAAATGCTGGTGCCAACATACTTTCAAGCTTAGAGAAAACAAAATTGAGGTGCTGAAGGGAATGTTGCCCTGAGATATCAGGGAGGCAACTAATAATTACACGCTGAATTCAAGTGACATTTCAGCACTGTTATGAACACAAGTGCAAGTGCATTAGGAATTCCTGGATGTGCCCCTTCTTTACCTCCTCATCTCCAGTAATCACTTTTTCCTGTACATGTGTACTCTCTCACACACGCTGTTTTCAGAGAAAATTTTCAGAAAGTCCAAACACGAAACTTGAGTCATCCCTCAGTTTTTGGGCTGAATTTGAACTTTTTACCTAGCAGTCAAAAAAAAAAAAACCTGCCTGCACATACTGTCGCCTTGTTCCATCCATCAGGTTTCCACAAAGGGACCATTTTTGTTACGGGAGCATGAGCACACTGCGGTGGGATTAATCATAAACCCGGGCCCGCGAGTGTCTGTGCGTGTGTGAATGATGCTTTCTGTGAGCTGAGCTGTGACCAAGAACAAAGTTAAGGCCCGGGCCCTCAGAAAGCAGCCTCTGTGCTCTCCTTTAAATGCCCTAATTCATCCTTGGGCAGAGGGGACCAGAACATACCAGGCGGGTCCCCTGAGGTACCCGGTGCCGTTCGTGTCGTGACGAACGCACAAGGCCGGCGCTTGTGTCAGGTGTACTGTGCACCCCATTGACAGCTCGGGAAAACTCTTCCAACATTTCCTGCTTTTCCCGTGCGGATGAAAAACATTTCACCTCCGAACGGCGTGTGGCTGGGCGTGTGGATGTGTCCAGGAGAGGAAGAAAGAGGGAAAAGCTCAGCAAACTCCTGTGTGACCGTGTTCATGGGGTTTTCAGGATGAGGGAAGAGACGTAGATCTGACTTCATATTTCAGAAGGCTTGGTTTATTATTTTATTATATATATTACATTATAACTATACTAAAGAATAGAAGGAAGAGTTTCATCTCAGAAGGCTGGCTAAGAATAGAAATGAATAGAAAAGAATTATAACAAAGGCAGCTGCCTCAGATTCTGTCCGAGATAGCTCGGCCTTGATTGGCCATTAATTATAAACATCTAAGATGGGCCAATCAAAAATCTACTTGTTGCATTCCACAGCAGCAGATAACCATTGTTTACATTTTGTTCCTGGAGCCTCTCAGCTTCTCAGGAAGAAAAAATCCTAAGAAAGGATTTTCACAAAAAGATGTCTGTGACACTCCCATCCTTTCGCCTCGGTTCAAATCTGAGCACGAGCCAGTGTTTCAAGAGGAAATGTGGCAAAAATTATCATGTCTTGACAGTGTTCCTCAGTTGCCAGTCCATGGGGAAAGGGCTATGGGGAAAGGTGTGCTGTGGAGTAAAACTTCCTACCCTCTGATTCAGCCCTGCCTGCTTTAAGGAGCCACTCAGCCACTGAGTGCCCTGAAAAGCAGCCACAGGAAAATCAGCTCCAATGGACTTGGGTAGGGCTAAAATAAAAATATTGTGCTGCACACAGAATAAAATAGTAGTAGTATTACTATTAGTATTACTTCTATTATAATTATTAATATTTCTGGCTATACTCTAAAAATTAGTCTGACACTGGCCTCTTGGACACAATGAAATACTACCAAATTTTGGCTTGCTGGAATAAATCAGCAAGCTTTCAAAGCAGTTTTTCTGAATAATAAAATTTAGAGAACATAAGAAGGTAGCACAGCCCCAGGGATATCTTTTGACACATTATTTCTGGAAGGTTCCCTAGTGTGTCACCACATGTTTCTCTTCTTACACGGAACAATTAAGCCAGCAGATTTGAATCTGAATTTAAACTTTATAATTCAGACCAAGTTACATAAAAGAAAAAGTTTCATCTCACCTCTTGTCTGAGGGGGCTCCTTGTGCCTTTGCTGGCATGGGTTGTACTGAATGGTGTGAGGAAAAAGCATCCTCCTTCACTAAACTCAGCTGTCAAATTTGAGTGTTCTCTCTTGACAGCTCATGTGTGTTGCCTGCTCTGGGAAGGTAAAATGCAAAGTTGCTCCCCTGGTCCACCTAAGGCAGAAAGCAGCCAGCCTCTGGCATTCCTTTTCAGGTCGGAATCTTGCTCCGGATGAAAAAGGAGAGATTTGTGTGTTTGTGATAGTTTCTTTAGTGCAGCAAGCATTGACTTCTATCACCTTTGTGGGTTGTTTCCCAGCACCTCAGGTTGCATTATGCTCCAGAAGGTAATTATTATGTGACACTGTTCAGTGAACTTGGCTTCCCTGAGTTCAGTAATACTATCCCAAACATTATGAATCAATTTGATAGTTGATTAAAGCTGATGAGAATAAATTCGTTTAAACTGCATATGGAGGTCATCTGCTTTTCCAGATAGAGTGTGACGTGATTTTTGCAGCAGTTAAGGGACATTTGTCATTGTGATTGAGTCTTCTGCAAGAAGATAAGAATAATGGCCTAGAATAACACTCATTCTTGTTGATACTTGAATAGCCACTCTCTTATTTCAGTTAATGTCATAAGGAAATTAATTGGTAACAATGCCATTTCTGGATTAAATTTTTGAGTCTGAGTTTGGCTTTTGTTTTTATTTTCACAAAGTGAGGTCACTTTTCCTTTCATGGCTTGAGATCTCTCTTTTTTTTTTTTTGAAAACTATGACCTTCACTATCAAAGTGCTTCAAGAATGATGAATTAATTCTCATATTGTACTCCAAGCCTGACCAAATGTCCTTCAAGTTCAGGGGCCTTAAGAACATGCAGCAAAATTAAATTAATGCAGAACACCACCCTGCTTTTAACGTGTGTTTATTCAGATTTTATATAATAAACTGTGCTCCTCAGGAACTCAGCTATACATTCCTAGTGAACAAAATTCCCCCAACACCAAATAAATGCATGCTTCAGTCATCACAGTTATAAAAGGTCTCTTCATAGCAGTCAGAAAACTCACACTGAAGGCAAGAAAAGTCAATTCACTCCAGGCTTGCACCTACCCCACCCCAGTGAGAGGAAAAGTAGAGGAAGCTGGCTTCTTACCTAAAGGATTAAGGCATCAGAGCCCTCTGACTGTACTAGGAGACGGCCTGTAGCTATTTTAAATTTACTTTGAGCCATCTCCACTGCTATGAATTACAGCTGTGGAGGGAGAGACAAGAGGCCGTCCCTTAGCTTGCCACATCTGAAAACCACGTTTTAGAGGTTAAAATTCAGCACCACAGGATGCATCTGCCAGGACTTGTCCTGAAACAGTGGAGCCGTGGCTAAAATACTGGACGTTTTGCTCTACTTTTACTCCTTCTAGATTTAGAATGTGTAATTTTAAGTCTATAAAGGGCTGAAAAAGGAGCTCAAGGAGAGATACAGTCTGTTTCCATGCACTGAGATTAGCTGAAGTTATTTATACCTCCCAAGACAGGTATTTTCCTGCCACAGTGCAGTGGTTCCCTCCCTGATATGTGTCTAACTCTTCTTTAATGCAGGATACGACAGCCAGCATCCCATCTGAGAGTTTACTAATCACTCCAGAGCAGAGTAATTGGGTTTTACATCCGCTGCAAAAGAATGCAGTGTTTGTATAAAACATAATTTTAGAGCATAGTTATAAATTTCTGGTCTGCCTACAACCCCAAGGACATTTTCTGCCACTTGACTCATGGTAGCTGCTTTGCCCTCATTTGGTATTTGTGAATTTGGGGTCCTCTGCCACGCTGAATTCCTTCCTGGATTTTTAAAATACTTATTATTTGATATAATTTTGAATTCTGACTTGGTCTTTCAAAGCGCTTTCACCCATTAACTGTAACATGGTCCGGCTTTAGGCATATCTTAAAAATAAATGAGTAAATAAATAAGTAAATCGCAGGGGAGAGGGGAAAATTCCCCACGACAATCAGGCTCACATTTACACTCAAGAGGAAAGTTTTGAACAGGTGAGCTGGGTGATTGATTTTATTGTTCCTTGGTGATTGGCAGAGTAGGAAGCAGAGCCAGAACACAGGAGGAGGCACCTGCGCCTGTGAGAGGAGAGATGAGGCTCCCATGTGGATATAGAAGGGAAAAAAAAAAGTTTTAGAGCACAAGCAGAGAAGACAACACAATATCCCCATGATAAAGCTCCTGTCAAAGGTTTTGAGGAAATTTAAATCTAGAAATAATCAAGAGGATGACACACAGGACATACATCCTTTATAAATAAATGCTAGTGGGATTCACTTCTCAGCGCTACATTTTTAACTGTCCCTGTAGGAGACAAAGCTTTAAAATCCCAACTCTTTGGTTCAAAGAGGCATCACAGGCCATGAATTTCTTTTGTGAGTAGGGTAAGGTTATGGCAGTGACTGCAGTGAGTGGAAATTCATTCCAGGCTGCTGCAGGAAGTTCCTTTGGTACAAGTCACAGACAACCAATTAAATCAAAGTTCATCGGCCAAAGGTTACATCATAAAGCTCTCTGATCTTCACATACTGCATGCATACAGCTGGAGTGGATTTCCCTGGGCTTTCTGGTATTTTTTATGCTCTGAATTGTATTTTTGTCCTAAAAATATTACAAGTTATTTAGTTTTCCTTGCATCGTAGTCCATTTTTACTGCCACTGGCATTTAGACAGGCATTGCCACCTGCTGTATTTTAGTCATGAATATTTGGTTGCATATGGTGCCAGAATAGGAAGACTGGGAGACTTCCTCACAGCAATAATAGAATACCAACTCTAAACTGTAGGGAATTGGGCACATCCATTTTTAGGAGCTCAGGATATAAGAGTGATCCACCCTGCGTCCTTGCAAAGGTCTGTGGGGTGACATAACTGTAAGCCTTTGTGATGATAATAGAATCATGTGGGAGCAGTCATATCTCCAGATGTTTGGGAATTTGCCTTTGAATCTTATCCTGGCAGCTTTTCTTGCCTCTTAGTTCTCAGGCCTTTCTCATCACTGGTGGATTATCCCTTAAAATTCTGTGGCTTCCATGGAAGGCTCAGCTGCAGATGAAATGCCATTTTTTACCGTTCTGAATTTTCTGTAAAGAGGCTCTGACAAAAATAGAAGAATGTGTTGCTGATTCTGAAAGAACAGAGACAATTATTGGTCTTACCTTTCTGTCTCCTTGGCTCCACAGCCTCACCTGTCTTGTGAGAGTGGCTGCTCCTGCAAACAGCCCCAGGGCTCTTGAATAATCTCAGTTCCCAACCCAAATCTTCCTGCTGCTTTTATTAAAGGTGGTTACTGGTGCTGGTGCACTCAGTCTCCAGCTGTTTCCTCCACACTGGAATTAAATGACAAAAGTATTTATTCTCTATCTTTAATAAGAGTTCTGCTTCCTCATTCCTTAGGCTCTGATTTGCATTAGTAATATGTGAATAAACCTTAACTGCTCATTTTTTTGTTTTTCAGGTGTCTAGTTTCTGCACCTCCACAGCTTCTTGTACCCTCATGTGGTGAGCTAGAACACAGAATTATCAGTCACCAAATTTTATTGTGGAATGCACAGGAGGAAGGGTTATTTTTTTTTAGATCAGGAAGATTCCATAAGTCAGATTTGCTCAGGTGCAGGAGCAGATGTACAGGTAGAGAGCAGAGGGGACTCAAAAGGTGCAGATGGGAGACAAGGAGGCAGACAAAAAAACTAATGCAGAATCATAGCCATGGACTTATGGGCACTCAGGTCCTTTCCTTCTGCCCTCTTGCACAGGAGCCTTCAATTAACATTACTACTACACATCTTAATTGCTGCATTCCTGGCTTCAGGCTGCTCTCCCCAGCTCGCAACTTCCTTAAAGTATGAAATTGTAATTTTATAAATGTGCAGTTTAGATATTCAGTGCGCAGCCCCCTCTTAAGGTGTAGAAGTTACAAACTTGTGGGCTTTCCTTGGAGTCCATTTATGTAACTTGCAAGTGCATAAAAATTGCTGATCTGAGTACGAAATGACCCTTTGTACTTTATAAGATTTAAGACCCTCAAATTATAGGTGTTGATCTAGGCAATAGCCCAGGTAATTAGTAGTATTTAAATAACTGATTAGACAAAGGAGGGTTTAACCTATTATCACTTAAAGCTTTCTTTGAAGTGCAGAATTGTTCCCTTGTGCTTATCCCGGCTTCTTGCCAAAACTGGATGCAGTCACATTCCTCTGTGGCTGCCTTTAAATGACTATGCACTTTTCTTTTTGTGAGTGGGACACAAATTCTGATTATCTCTATTTTTTTCACATCCATGGCGCAACTAATCTTACTGCATCTTCATTCTGTCAATAAGTGCAAAATTAATTTTATGGAGAAATTTATGAGGTTCTCTTCTTTTTCTATGTCTTTCTATAGGAAAGTAAACTAAGTAAACTTTACTTACTTCTAAGTAAAGTAAACTTACTGAGCATAAGAGAACTATTGCTTTCTGTTGATTCCTCTCTAATTTGGGTTTCTTTGTCTTTATCTAGTTCTGTATTCCAGACTTTGAAAAATTGTACTATGATCCAGGAAATCTATTTCTCTTTTCTTCCTGACACGTTGATCCTTGTGCTTTAGGAAGGCATTAACAATGCATGAAAAAGGAGTCATTACTCATAAGTAAGAGAAATGGTTGTTACAATTGGATTGTCTCAGTTTTAAATCAGTGTTTTGTATTATTGTTTGTAAGTTCCCTTCTTAATCCCCTCCATCAACAAAGCAACCCTAAGGAACAGGTTTAGCATTTACAAAAACCGCTCCATGCCCAGAAATAGGAAAAATAACCTATGGAGTTTCAATTTACTGATAAGGCCGGAATATGGGTTTGAATCACAAAAAACACATTGCTGAATATATTAAGCACAGAAAGAGAACTTGCAGCTGGACCAGGTTTGCTAATGGATACTTCTGCAGCCTGTGGGAATAACTGCAGGCCCAAACAAGCATAAACATGAAGAGAAAAAAACCACCTTCCAGAAAGGCAGAGAAGGTTAATGAGTTAGCCTTCCATTTTTTGGCTGCAGAGCTAAGTAATTAAAAGGTATCTAAGTGAATGTTATGAGCTGGTGTTCATTTCAAAGATGCAGAGATGATGTCAGCTACTGAATGGTGCATTAGTATAGGCGCGACCTGCTATTCTAATCAATTATCCCTTCCCCACAAACATGGGGAAAACACATTGATTTAATCTTGTGATTTTGTTTCTGTGTACAGCCTAAATTGCTTTTGGCACCTTGAGCATGAGAGTAATTTACTCTGCTAATACTATGTTTCGTGGTCTCGGGTGGATTTGAATACTGCAATTTCCTCTTATTAAGCTTCTGCTCTCCCCTTCAGCCCTCCCCCTCAAAAAGGTAAAAAAAAAAAAAAAAATTAATGCTTTTGCAGGGTACTCTTTTGGTCTCTGAATAATCACCTTGTAGATTTTCCATGTAGAAAGTGATTAAGATTTAGAAAGAATATTTATTCTGCCTCTGGACTCTGTATACTGTAATTTGTGAAGTTTATATTGTAAATCTAACCAGTAATCAGTGTAACAGCATGAGATTTTACATATCTCCTTCTTGAATTATCACACAGCTTTTGTCCTAAAATTTCCTCCTGCATGCAGACCTGGACCATTAGGATTCCTTTCATGGAAAGTATTTCCTTAAGCCTCCATTTACTTTAATTTTCACGTGTGTTTCCTTGTCTTTTTATCAGTCACACTGAAATGAAAATGCCTTTATTCTGACCTTCTCAACCACAGCTACATCATAGTACTCCTTTTTGGTTTCACCCCTTTTCCTTCCAAACATCATCACTTTATGCTGTTTTAACCTCCTTCTGTCTCCGATAATTTTATTTAGGGACCACAGGAATCCTTTTCCGCATCTGTCCATCTCATCCACATTCATATATTGTAGTCAGAACTTGAAAAATAAAAAAGTTACTGATGTCAGAGTACTTTTTTAAGTTCTCCAATGATTTCAGCAGATCTAAATTGGTTTCATTTCAGAAATAGCTTCTCTCATATTGACACTCCACGTTTCATGGTCCTCGACCAGAAGACCAAATGAAATGTTAGTGATCATCTATCATCCACAGATGAGAAAGAAGTCAGCATGGAAGGTGAGAACACTGGGATGAATCCCTCTCCTCTGCACACTTGGAGAGGCTGTCAGAGCTCCAAACTGAGGCAAAATGCACATTCCTAAGGTGATGTCTCCTGTGGAGCTTTGGTGGGCTGCACATACTTCCAGGTGCATGGAAATGGGCAGACTATTCCCTACCCCCCTAGAATAATTAGAAGGCAATGTGATGAGCTCTTTTCTTTTTCTTCTCCTCTCCTCTCCTCTCCTCTCCTCTCCTCTCCTCTCCTCTCCTCTCCTCTCCTCTCCTCTCCTCTCCTCTCCTCTCCTCTCCTCTCCTCTCCTCTCCTCTCCTCTCCTCTCCTCTCCTCTCCTCTCCTCTCCTCTCCTCTCCTCTCCTCTCCTCTCCTCTCCTCTCCTCTCCTCTCCTCTCCTCTCCTCTCCTCTCCTCTCCTCTCCTCTCCTCTCCTCTCCTCTCCTCTCCTCTCCTCTCCTCTCCTCTCCTCTCCTCTCCTCTCCTCTCCTCTCCTCTCCTCTCCTCTCCTCTCCTCTCCTCTCCTCTCCTCTCCTCTCCTCTCCTCTCCTCTCCTCTCCCACTTTCTCTCTGTTATAGATGGATAATGAGATGATTGGCTCTCGCAGTTAAGGGATAACTATTGCTTGAATATTGATAAAAGTTTTAATGATGTATAGTTATGTTATTGCAGTTCAGATGTCCTTTGTTCTCCACATAGTTTCCCTTTCCCCCCCTGTATTGTTGCCATCAGACAGCCTGGGCTGTCTAGGGCAGGTACAAAGAAGCTGCACAGGTGCCCCTGGCATGGGGCAGTTGGGAATGGAAAAGCTTGGTGCTTAGGGGTGAGGCATGGCAACACCTGACCCCCAATCCAGTTACAAGAAAGCAGTTTCCACTGATAAATGGCAAAGAAGAGCTGACTGACAGACTTTGGGAGGGGTCAGGGCTGCCTGATGCAACCCCAGGGGTATAAAAGACGGAGCATCCATCTTGAAGAGGAACCGGCCATGTGGAATGCATGAGGGGCAGTTCCCAGTGCTGCGGCTTTTTCCTTATGTAGTCCTTTGTTGTATTTTTCTAAATTTTTTAAATTTTCAAAATGAGCAGTTGTTTCTCACACAGTCTTTCTTCCTCTCTCTCTCCCCCCCGCCCCTTGTCTCTGCCATGCCCATTGCAATCAAACCCCCAGCATTTCAGTTGACACAAGGTCTCCTTTGCCCCTTCCCTCGGGCACAGCCCTCACTGGCCATTTCCATCAGCGCCTCACAACCAGGGGCTGCTCTGGGAGTGGCTGCTCCGGCCACTCCCAGAGCCTTGGGCTGCTCCAGGGGCGCCAGGGTGGCCTTTGTGACACGGGCACCTTGTGTCACAGCCCTGGGTGACACTGCGGTGCCCAAAGCCCTTTGTGACACAGACACCTTGTGTCACAGCCCTGGGTGACACTGCGGTGCCCAAAGCCCTTTGTGACACAGACACCTTGTGTCACAGCCCTGGGTGACACTGCGGTGCCCAAAGCCCTTTGTGACACGGGCACCTTGTGTCACAGCCCTGGGGGACACTGCAGGACGCTGTGGTGCCCAAAGCCCTTTGTGACACAGACACCTTGTGTCACAGCCCTGGGTGACACTGCGGGACACTGTGGTGCCCAAAGCCCTTTGTGACACGGGCACCTTGTGTCACAGCCCTGGGTGACACTGCGGGACACTGTGGTGCCCAAAGCCCTTTGTGACACGGCAGAGCCCCCCTGGCTGGGGGTATATAAGTGACGCTGCGGGCCCTGGGCTGGCCAGTAACAGCAGAGCAGCCTTGTCTTCCAGGAGTCATCCATGCCAGGGGACATCAGACAGACAGACAGACAGACAGGAGGACAAGGCACAGCCCAACTCCTATCCCCTTAGCCCCATTCCCAGCTGGCTGCAAGAGCAGGCCCTCAGTGGGCAGTGGGCTGCTCAGTCCCGCCCTTGTCAGAGAAGGAGCCTTTGTCACCATGGACCAGGAATGGGAGTATGCCATGGATGAAGAGCTTTGCCACTGGGCAGATGTCTGTCGCAAAGAGCATTGCCTGTGGGCAGAAATGACACTGCAAGAGTATCACCGATGGGAAGAAGTGACATTGCAGGAACTCTGGGGAGCTGTGACACATCAGGAGCTGCCCTGGTGGCAGGTAGGTGTGACAGGGCGGTGGCCACATGGGACACAGCAAGAGCTGTCCCCGTGAGGAGAATGCCTGACTGTGCAGGTGGAGCAGGAGCTGGACGAGTGGGACAGTGATGAAGACGACAGATGCCAAGCGATGTGCCTGTGGGAAGGAGAGGTGACAGGCCAAGAGCTGTACCAATGGGCAGAAAGTGTGATATTGCAGCTACAGCAGGAGCCATACCAATGGGATGACGATGAGGACGGAAGATGTCAAGAGTTGTGCCTGTGGGGACAAGAGGTGACAGGCCAAGAGCTGTGCCCATGGGCAGAGAGTGTGACACTGCAGGTACAGGAGGAGCCGTACCAATGGGCTGATGATGAGGATGGCAGATGCCAAGCGTTGTGCCTGTGGAGACAAGAGGTGACAGGCCAAGAGCTGTGCCCGTTGGCAGAGAGTGTGACATTGCAGTCACAGGAGGAGCCATACCCAGAGGACAACAATGAGGGTGGCAGATGCCAAGCATTGTGCCTGTGGAGACAAGAGGTGACAGGCCTAGAACTGTGCCCATGGGCAGAGAGTGTGATTCTGCAACTACCTCAGGAGCTGTACCAATGGGACAACGATGAGGGTGGCAGGTGCCAAGCGTTGTGCCTGTGGAGACAGGAGGTGACAGGCCAAGAGCTTTGCCCATGGGCAGAGAGTGTGACATTGCAGCTACAGCGGGAGCCATACCAATGGGATGATGATGAAGGTGGCAGGTGCCAAGCGTTGTGCCTGTGGAGACAAGGGGTGACAGGCCAAGAGCTGTGCCCATGGGCAGAGAGTGTGACATTGCAGCTACAGCAACAGCTGTACCAACGGGACAACAATGACGGTGGCAGGTGCCAAGCATTGTGCCTGTGGAGACAAGGGGTGACAGGCCAAGAGCTGTGCCCATTGGAAGAAAGTGTGACAGTGCAGGTACAGCAGAAGTTGTACCAACGGGACAACAACGAGGGTGGCAGGTGCAAAGCGTTGCTCCCGTTGCAAGAAGATCGGACAGGCCTGGACAAAGAGGCGACAGGCCTTTTGGACAAAGGCCTGTCTCTTTTGCACAAAGATGTGCGAGGCCTTGTGCCCATCTGCCAATGGGAAGAGGACAAGAGAAACTCTGAGAGCATCCTGGAGCTATGCCAGGGAGCACACAGCAGGACTGAAGAGCTGCTCCAAAGAGAAACAGACGTGAGTGAGGGAACGCTGTCACGAGAGGAAGAATGTGTTGGCTTCTGCTCTATCCAGTGCCCGGAGCTGCAGAGGCAGCTGGAGCCCAGCCTGGCTGCACAATGCAAAGCAGGATATGCAGAATGCAGGAAAGAGAGCTTGATCTCTGCCCCACGCCGCCCCAGCAGTCCCACCAGTTCCCTGCCCATGCTGCAGGGAGGCGAGGCCCAGCAAGGGCAGCCGGTTCCCCGCGATGATGAGCGCCCCTCACTCTTCAGGCAGCTATGCTGCTGCTGCTGCTGCTGCCTGCAGGCACAGCCCAAGCGTTAGCACCTGCCCCACGCAGCACAGGGCACGGCTGGCCCACAGCCTGCCTGTGCCCTGAGGCAATGTCTGTGTCTGTGCTGAGCTCCGTGTCCTGGGGGGAGCTTCAGCAACAAGGAGAGCTGGTGGAGAGCCTCAACGGGACGCGTTGGCATGCAGGAAGGGGTGAAGTGTTTGTCATAATCTGTCCCTTCCCTCCTTCCCTTCCATCTTTTTCTTTTTCTTTTCTTTTTTTCTTTTTTCCTTTTTTCTTTTTTTTCTTTTTTCTTTTTTTTCTTTTTTCTTTTTTCTTTTTTCTTTTTTCTTTTTTTTCCTTCCTTCCTTCCTTCCTTCCTTCCTTCCTTCCTTCCTTCCTTCCTTCCTTCCTTCCTTCCTTCCTTCCTTCCTTCCTTCCTTCCTTCCTTCCTTCCTTCCTTCCTTCCTTCCTTCCTTCCTTCCTTCCTTCCTTCCTTCCGACACTTCCTTCCGACACTTCCTTCCGACACTTCCTTCCGACACTTCCTTCCTTCCTTCCGACACTTCCTTCCGACACTTCCTTCCGACACTTCCTTCCTTCCTTCCTTCCTTCCTTCCTTCCTTCCTTCCTTCCTTCCTTCCTTCCTTCCTTCCTTCCTTCCTTCCTTCCTTCCTTCCTTCCTTCCTTCCTTCCTTCCTTCCTTCCGCCACTTCCTTCCGCCACTTCCTTCCGCCACTTCCTTCCGCCACTTCCTTCCGCCACTTCCTTCCGCCACTTCCTTCCGCCACTTCCTTCCGCCACTTCCTTCCTTCCTTCCGACACTTCCTTCCTTCCTTCCTTCCTTCCTTCCTTCCTTCCTTCCTTCCTTCCTTCCTTCCGACACTTCCTTCCTTCCTTCCTTCCTTCCTTCCTTCCTTCCTTCCTTCCGACACTTCCTTCCGACACTTCCTTCCGACACTTCCTTCCGACACTTCCTTCCTTCCGACACTTCCTTCCTTCCGACACTTCCTTCCTTCCGACACTTCCTTCCTTCCTTCCGACACTTCCTTCCGACACTTCCTTCCTTCCTTCCTTCCTTCCTTCCTTCCTTCCTTCCTTCCTTCCTTCCTTCCTTCCTTCCTTCCTTCCTTCCTTCCTTCCTTCCTTCCTTCCTTCCTTCCTTCCGACACTTCCTTCCGACACTTCCTTCCGACACTTCCTTCCTTCCTTCCTTCCTTCCTTCCGACACTTCCTTCCTTCCGACACTTCCTTCCTTCCTTCCTTCCTTCCTTCCTTCCTTCCTTCCTTCCTTCCTTCCTTCCTTCCTTCCTTCCTTCCTTCCTTCCTTCCTTCCTTCCTTCCTTCCTTCCTTCCTTCCTTCCGACACTTCCTTCCGACACTTCCTTCCGACACTTCCTTCCGACACTTCCTTCCGACACTTCCTTCCGACACTTCCTTCCGACACTTCCTTCCGACACTTCCTTCCTTCCGACACTTCCTTCCTTCCGACACTTCCTTCCTTCCTTCCTTCCTTCCGACACTTCCTTCCGACACTTCCTTCCTTCCTTCCGCCCCTTCCTTCCTTCCTTCCTTCCTTCCTTCCTTCCTTCCTTCCTTCCTTCCTTCCTTCCTTCCTTCCTTCCGACACTTCCTTCCTTCCGACACTT